>NC_070649.1:7660940-7960940 GCF_947347685.1 Pleuronectes platessa
ACCGCAGACACACAAATGCACTACAGTGTGATTTACGTATTATTGGCACTTTCCAAATTCCAATCACTGCACCTTATTACCGCACATGCCGAAATAACTAAATTTTCTATTGCATAAAACATTAAATATTTTGCTCTTTTTCTATGGAGGACTATACATGACTTAAATATAAATAAATAAATGTATAAATAAATACAGAAATAAATAAAAAGGAAATAAATTCATTAATACAGAAATAAATAAATACGTTAATAACAACAGAAATGTCTAAATAAATGTCTTAAATATATTTGCATATTTATTTATTCCCTGATTTATTTATTTCTCGATTTCAGTGTCCTTATGCTAATGAGAAAGGCGGGCCTAACCGCAGTCTCATGCAGGATTGGTCACAGGAGTGTATAAGAAAGATTCAAGGCGGCTGGTCCTGGCCGAATAGGCTCCTCAAATCCTGCTCTGACCAGCTGTGCCTGATCCAAAAGCTAGTTGCATTGGCCGGGAATCGAACCCGGGCCTCCCGCGTGGCAGGCGAGAATTCTACCACTGAACCACCAATGCTCACATGACTATTCAACTATTTTTGAGAGGCCAGATTGACCTTGACCTTTGACTAAGCTAAGCAGTAGTACCCACCTGCATTAAGAGTACAACAGTCATACCTGTGCATAACAAACCTGACCCAGTCTGCTTGAATGACTTCCATTTTGTGGCTCTCAATCCCAAAAGCCATGAAGTGTTTCGAGCAACTGTTTAGGCATCACAATTCAAGGCCCGCCTCCCCACAGATCTGGGCTCCAAACCGTTTGCTTTAAGAACCATCTGGTCCACAAACGCCATATCCACCCTCCTGACTCTGCCTTATCTTGAAAACCATAATGCATATGCCAGACTCCTTTTCATGAACCTCAACTCTAGCTGGAGATGAAATTGGCCTAGCTGAGGAAAGTCTTGCCAAGAAACCATTAACGCAACAGCACCGTTGAGCTTGATTGGCATTTGCTATAGAACACCAGAATTGGCATGTCCGCCACTGGCGCCCTGTGTTTTTCACAGATGAGAGCAGGTTCACCCTGAGCACCTGTGATAGACGTGAAAGGGTCTGGAGAAGCCAAGGAGAACGCTATGCTGCCTGCAACATCGTTCAGCATGACCGGTTTGGTGGTGGGTCAGTGATGGTCTGGGGAGGCATATCCATGGAGGGACGCACAGACCTCTACAGGCTAGAGAACGGCAGTCTTACTGCCATTAGGTATCGGGATGAAATCCTTGAACCCATGGTCAGACCCTACACCGGTGCAGTAGGTCCTGGGTTCCTCCTGATGCACGATAATGCCCGGCCTCATGTGGCAAGGGTATGCAGGCAGTACCTGGAGGATGAAGAAATTGATGCAATTGAATGGCCCTCACGATCACCTGACCTAAACCCGATAGAACACCTCTGGGACATTATGTTTCGGTCCATCAGACGCCGCCAGGTTGCTCCTCAGACTTTACAGGAGCTCACTGATGCCCTTAGACAGATCTGGGAGGACATCCCAAAAGACACCATCCGTTGTCTCATTAGGAGCATGCCGCGACGTTGTCAAGCATGCATACAAGCACGTGGGGGCCACACAAGATATTGAGAAGCATTTTGAGTTGCAGAAATTGAATTTTGGCAAAATGGACAAGCCTGCCACATCACTTTTTCACTATGATTTTCGGGGTGTCTATAAAATGTAGCGCTCTGTAGGCTGAAAACTTTTATTTCCATCAAAGATGTGGCATCCTTTTGTTCCTAAGACATTAAACTGTCCATATCAGTAAAATATCCAACATACTTTTTTTCATAATGAGATCTTATGTGTTTTCAAAGTGTTCCTTTAATTTTTTGGAGCAGTGTATTTTGAGACGACAGTTTGACCCTGACCTTTGACTAAGCTAAGCAGTAGTATCCACCTGCATTTAGAGTACGGCAGTCATACATGTGCCAAACCCCAAGAAACCAAACCCATTCTGCTTGAATGAGTCCTCTCCTGTCTCCCCTGTTCACACAAGACTACGTGGCCACCCACAGCTCAAACACCATCATCAAATTTGCTAGTGATATGACTGTCAAAGGCCTGATCACCGGCGACCATGAGACGGACTGCAGAGAGATCAGGGCCCGGACATCTTGGTGCCAGTACAACAACATCCATCTCAACGACAGCAAAACAAAAGAGCTGATCGTAGACTAGAGCAGGGGGTCCTAAAAATTTCAGCCTGAGACCCTAAAAATAACGGTGCCAGAGACTGGCGACCCCCACCGACCCTGGATGTTATATAATGTTACGCTCAGCCACGCACAGGCACTATTAGGCCTATACAAACACAGGCATTAATACAACACAAAAGAACAACAGCCTTACAGCCATAATATTATTGTATATCAATTTAAGAAATAGAATATAACCATGTTATGTCTGTGCGCGTCTGTGTGCATAACGAGCAGCAGACACCGGATGTGCAAAAACTTTAGGGTTATTTATTTTAGCTTAAACATTACTTTAATTTGATAAACTCAGTAATGAGATAGGTGGGAAATATTAATGGAACAGAGCAAGTCCATTCTCGGTTTTATTTTGGAGACGGCGACTCGGAGATCATTCTCCACGTTTAGCTGCGCTCTGTATTTATTCTTTATGTATGTCAGGGCTGAGAAAGTATTTTCGCACTAGTCCGCCAGCCTTGTTAACCAGTGAGGGTGAGTTAGATAGTGAGCGAGCTGGGTTCCTTGCTCGATCAGAAATATGCTTACCTCGTCCCGCAGCTCATACAGGCGGCTCAGCACATTTCCCCGCAAGAGCCAGACTGATATTGAGTGGACGTGCTTCTCATGGGTCAACAAAGAAAGAGGAAAAAACTGATGGAATCTAGTTTCAACTAGGGCTGAACGATTTGAGAAAATCATCAAATTGCGATTTTTTTCCCAAATATTGCGATTGCGATTTAATATGCGATTTTTTTATTTTATCTTTTTCCCCCCCAAAAAACCATAATGAATGATTTAAATATGACCAACACAATATTAGATACATTTACTGTACAATATTCTTTCCCACATTTAACTTACAGAAACAAGAACAACAAATCAGTGTGCATTTAGGTAATTTAATCAAAGTCATTGTAAGTATAAACACAAGGCATGCACTTTTTATAACCTGTGTGCAAAATTTACCGTCTTGAGAAAAACATTTTTTAAATTATAGTCTTACTGCTCCCAAGTCAGTAACATTTCCAGTGTTGGGAAGGATACTATATTCTATATACGTATTCTGAATACTTGGATTACTTCCACATTGAATTGTATTTTATAAGTGTTGGAATGCAGCGTTGTTATAGTCAGTGGAGCAGCAGCAGTTTAAGCTCTGTGTCCGCGGATGCGGCGGGCCAGCTGGATGCGCTGGAAGGGCAGCTTGGCATCGTTCCCGTTCATGTCCGGGTGGTCGTGCAGCGGTATGGAGGCGCCGGGCCTCAGCAGGAACATCCCCATGCGTAAAACCTCCGTCTCGTAGATGTGCATGTAGGTGACCGGGGGGCTCTGGAGCCCCGCCGCCCCGGAGCACGGCTTGCTTTTCCGGGGAGCGATTTTCAGGTCCGCCGCCCACACCGCGGTCAGCAGCGGGATGAGCTCGCTCTGTGAGTCCGCCAGGTCGGCCGAAGACTTTAGGACCCTGTAGGTGATGCAGGCTTGCTTTGCTATCTTCTTGATCAGAGGAGTTTTGTGGTCCCGCGGCATTCTTGCGTCGGGTGAGGAGAGCATCCCAGAGGCCTACTCTCTTTCGCACGTTTTAATCGCTCACGTTGCGATTAGAAAATCGCGTTTTATCATATCGCGATTTTATCGCAAATGCAATTAATCGTTCAGCCCTAATTACCGCCATCTACTGGATCTCAATCTTTCTGCATTGAGGTTCTTTGATCTTTATAAAAAAGTGCAGGCAAGGTTTAGGAAATTATGACAGATCATTTTCTGTCCTTTAGAGCTCTTTGATCTGTTTGTCGTCTTTGTATGCTTTGATCTTTGTTGCTGCTGAATTCTTTGAAATATTAGTTTATAAAGGCTTGGGAGAGGAAGTAAATACACTTTGGTGTTGGTTGCAAGCCGAAAACTTGGTACCAGTCTATTATCACCAGGAACTAACCGACATCCGATGCCAGTCCATCATAACATGGATCTACGCTCCAACCTGGGACCAGTCTATTACCACCAGGATCAAGCCGACAACCAGGTACCAATCCATCATAACATGGATCACCTCGATGAAGGCGGTGGTCACCAGCGACCAGTCTATTATCACCAGGATCAAGCCGACAACCTGGGACCAGTCTATTATCAGCAGGATCAAGCCGACAACCTGGGACCAGTCTATTATCAGCAGGATCAAACCGACAACCTGGGACCGTTCTCTTATCACCTGGATCAAGGCGGTGGTCACCAGGGACCAGTCTATTATCACCAATATCAAGCCGACAACCTGGGACCGGTCTATTATCACCAGGATCAATCCGACAACCTGGGACCAGTCTATTATCACCCGGATCAAGCCGACAACCTGGGACCAGTCTATTTTCACCTGGATCAAGCCGACAACCTGGGACCAGTCTATTATCAGCAGGATCAAGCCGACAGCCTGGGACCAGTCTATTATCACCTGGATCAAGCCGACAACCTGGGACCGGTCTATTATCATCCGGATCAAGCCGACAACCTGGGACCAGTCTATTATCACCCGGATCAAGCCGACAACCTGGGACCGGTCTATTATCATCCGGATCAAGCCGACAACCCGGGACCAGTCTATTATAACCCGGATCAAGCCAACAACCCGGGACCAGTCTATTATAACCCGGATCAAGCCGACAACCTGGGACCAGTCTCTTATCACCTGGATCAAGCCGACAACCAGGGATCAGTCTATTATCACCTGGATCAAGCCGACAACCTGGGACCAGTCTATTGTCACCCGGATCAAGCCGACAACCAGGGATCAGTCTATTATCACCTGGATCAGGCCGACAACCTGGGATCAGTCTATTATCACCTGGATCAAGCCGACAACCTGGGACCAGTCTATTATCAGCAGGATCAAGCCGACAGCCTGGGACCAGTCTATTATCACCTGGATCAAGCCGACAACCTGGGACCGGTCTATTATCACCTGGATCAGGCCGACAACCTGGGATCAGTCTATTATCACCTGGATCAAGCCGACAACCTGGGACCAGTCTATCAACAGCAGGATCAAGCCGACAACCAGGGATCAGTCTATTATCACCTGGATCAAGCCGACAACCTGGGACCAGTCTATCGACAGCAAGATCAAGCCGACAACCTGGGACCAGTCTATTATCACCCTGATCAAGCCGACAACCTGGGACCAGTCTATTATCACCTGGATCAAGGCGGTGGTCACCAGGGACCGGTCTATTATCATCCGGATCAAGCCGACAACCTGGGACCAGTCTATTATCCCCCGGATCAAGCCGACAACCAGGGATCAGTCTATTATCACCTGGATCAAGCCGACAACCTGGGACCAGTCTATCGACAGCAAGATCAAGCCGACAACCTGGGACCAGTCTATTATCCCCCGGATCAAGCCGACAACCAGGGATCAGTCTGTTATCACCTGGATCAAGCAGACAACCCGGGACCAGTCCATTATAACCCCGGAGCCAACGTCCATTGCCACAGTTTCTCTTAGATTACTGTTTCAATTTATATTTTTGTAAAGATTATATATAATAAAATTTTTAATAATGTTATGTACATTTGTCTGTCTTAACATATTGTAATGGTACAAAGTCTAGAAATGATCTTGGCTCAGCAATATTTTTTCAATTTTTCCCACAATAGAGATTTTATCAAGTAGAGGAGAGCGGGGTAATGTGAGACATTTTTTACATTTGCTCCCCTCTAGGCGAGCTAAAATGACATATCGGTAAAATTTACACATTTTCCATTAATTCAGGATGTTTCCTAACAATGGAAATGATCAGGATGTCTTCAGCAGAAAGGGCAGTGAAAATATGATTGTTTTTAAAAAAGTGGTCTTGTGTCTCACTTTACCCCAGCATAGGGGTAAAGTGAGAGACCAAAAAAATCAAGGGGGTAAAGTGATCCACTTACTTTTTCCACTTTCAAACTATCATAACAACACGTTATAATAGTTAAAATCCTGACAGCTAGATTGACAACCACACATTCCAAAACTAATATCGGAATAGTAACAGAATCATGGGGATTGGTCAATTAAGCACATTTATAATTATTATGATTAATGTGATCTCTTGCACACCCTAGCTTACCTGCACATTGTTTCTCTGTCCAATTGCCAGGAACAGGGATATTGTTTTTCCCTGCGTATTCAAATGCCAGTTCACGGCACTTAACTGGAGCAAGGCCATGGAACTGGTCAGCTAGTTGTTTCAAGTGTTTGGCAAGCTCCTCCTCCATCTCATCTGTGAATATTCACTATACCTCAGCTACTGCACCCCAGGCTACTGATTTTACTTTCCCTCTCTCTTTCTTTTTATGAATCTTTTGAGGGTCTCTCCATCTCTGCGAGGGATGTTTGGCCCCAGGTTGTATTCCTGGTAGGGCTGAACGATTTGAGAAAATAATCTAATTGCGATTTTTTCCCCAAATATTGCGATTGCGATTTAATATGCGATTTTTTTATTTTATCTTTTTCCCCCCAAAAAAACCATAATGAATGATTTAAATATGACCAACACAATATTAGATACATTTACTGTACAATATTCTTTCCCACATTTAACTTACAGAAACAAGAACAACAAATCAGTGTGCATTTAAGTAATTTAATCAAAGTCATTGTAAGTATAAACACAAGGCATGCACTTTTTATAACCTGTGTGCAAAATTTACCGTCTTGAGAAAAACATTTTTTAAATTATAGTGTTACTGCTCCCAAGTCAGTAACATTTCCAGTGTTGGGAAGGATACTATATTCTATATACGTATTCTGAATACTTGGATTACTTCCACATTGAATTGTATTTTATAAGTGTTGGAATGCAGCGTTGTTATAGTCAGTGGAGCAGCAGCAGTTTAAGCTCTGTGTCCGCGGATGCGGCGGGCCAGCTGGATGCGCTGGAAGGGCAGCTTGGGGATCAGTAGCTCCGTAGATTCCCGTTCATGTCCGGGTGGTCGTGCAGCGGTATGGAGGCGCCGGGCCTCAGCAGGAACACCCCCATGCTGATACCTCCGTCTCGCAGATGTGCATGTAGGTGACCGGGGGGCTCTGGAGCCCCGCCGCACGGCTTGCTTTTCCGGGGAGCGATTTTCAGGTCCGCCGCCCACACCGCGGTCAGCAGCAGGATGAGCTCGCTCTGTGAGTCCGCCACGTCAGCCGAAGACTTTAGGACCCTGTAGGTGATGCAGGCTTGCTTCGCTATCTTCTTGATCAGAGGAGTTTTGTGGTCCCGCGGCATTCTTGCTGCGGGTGAGGAGAGCATCCCAGAGGCCTACTCTCTTTCGCACGTTTTAATCGCGCACGTTGCGATTAGAAAATCGCGTTTTATCATATCGGGATTTTATCGCGAATGCAATTAATCGTTCAGCCCTAGTTTCAACTCATATTAATGTATATATTTATACAATAAAAAAATATAATTTTAATAATTTTAAAATTGTATCTATTTTTAGGACGGCATCTCGCGACACAGAGGGGGGGTTACACTTTAGGAACCCCTGGACTTGAGGAAGAGACAGGTAGAAGAACACGCCCTACACTCTCTAAACGGGACTAAAGTGGAGAAAGGGCGAATAGGCTCCTCAAATATTGCTCTGACCAGCTGTGCGTGATCCAAAAGCTAGTTGCATTGGCCGGGAATCGAACCCGGGCCTCCCGCGTGGCAGGCGAGAATTCTACCACTGAACCACCAATGCTCACATGACAACCCTTCTCTTTTCAAAGCGCCGTAATAACCTTGACCTTTGAACGAGCTAAGCGGTTGTAACCTCCTGCATTAAGAGTATGTCGTTGCGTGGTCGTCTATCCTAAATATGAGAAGATGAGCCGAACTCAATCAGGTATATATTTAGGAAGCAACGATCAATCAGCAAAACAATGGGCCTCCAACACATCGCCCAGAACTCTAGCAACCCCGGACAGACTCGTATGGAGGACCATACATGACTTAAGTAAAAATAAATAAATAAATAAATGTATAAATAAATACGGAAATAAATAAATAACTACAGAAATAAATAAATAAATATGTTAATACCAAGAGAAATGTCAAAATAAATGTCTTAAATATATTTGCACATTTATTTATTCCCTGATAGATTTCCTTTTCATTTGCAGTGTCCTTATGCTAATGAGAAAGGCGGGCCTAACCGCAGTCTCATGCAGGATTGGTCACAGGAGTGTAATGATCCAGCCCTACTACTTCTGCCTCTCAATGCTGGTGTCCAGTAGCTGTTTGCAGCGTTGAGCCAGTTCACACTTAAAATGAACTAGTTCAAGTTCAGAGGGTTAGTTAAGGTTATTTTTTATTGGGATGATTTAGCTGTCGGTAGTCCTGACTGTGAGCGTCACGTCTCGTGTTGTACTGAGCACAAGGAGCGAGCCGAGAGGAGAAGGAGGAAACAGAAACTCCAGCTCGTTACAAACCACCTGCAGCCTCTGCTCTGATCATGAAGCCGCTGATCTCTGAGCAGATGTGACCAGAGAAACTCTGTGTTTTCACTGTTTCCACTGTTCTACAAAGTCACTAACTGGCTGTTTCACGGTGAAGAGCTCAAGTCTCAGTCACTGCCCGTGTCTCTGAGCGAGTGTGTGGAGCAGCGCAGGGGCTGTGTGTGTGTAGCTCAGTTGACCAATCCTGATCGAGACTGAGGTTAGGCCCGCCTTTCTCATTAGCATAAGGACACTGAAATCGAAAAATAAAAGTTGGAATAAATGTGGAAATAAATAAATAAATGTGGAAATAAATGCAGAATTAAATAAATCAATGTCTTAAACTTATTTCCACATTTATCTATTTATTTCCACTTTTATTCCAACTTTTATTTATTTCCACATTTATTTATTTCCACATTTCATTGTCCTTATGCTAATGAGAAAGGCGGGCCTAACCTCAGTCTCGAGCAGGATTGGTCAACTGAGCTACACACACACAGCCCCTGCGCTGCTCCACACACTCGCTCAGAGACACGGGCAGTGACTGAGACTTGAGCTCTTCACCGTGAAACAGCCGGTCAGTGACTTTGTAGAACAGTGGAAACACAGAGCTTCTCTGGTCACATCTGCTCAGAGATCAGCGGCTTCATGATCAGAGCAGAAGCTGCAGGTGGTTTGTACCGAGCTGGAGTTTCTGTTTCCTCCTTCTCCTCTCGGCTCGCTCCTTGATCTCAGTACAACACGAGACGTGACGCTCACAGTCAGGACTACTGACAGCTAAATCATCCCAATAAAAAATAACCTTAACTAACCCTCTGAACTTGAACTAGTTCATTTTAAGTGTGAACTGGCTCAATGCTGCAAACAGCTACTGGACACCAGTCAGCATTGAGAGGCAGACGTAGGGCTGGATTATTACACTCTTGTGACCAATCCTGCTCGAGACTGCGGTTAGGCCCGCCTTTCTCATTAGCATAAGGACACTGCAAATGAAAAGGAAATGTATCAGGGAATAAATAAATGTGCAAATATATTTAAGACATTTATTTTGACATTTCTTTTGGTATTAACATATTTATTTATTTATTTCTGTATTAATTTATTTATTTCCTTTTTTATTTATTTATTTATTTCTGTATTTATTTATACATTTATTTATTTTTACTTATGTCATGTATGGTCCTCCATAGACTCGAGTCGCATCAGAACACATCAAACAACCGCCGCCTGTCTATTTTATGTCTGAAGTCTGGTTGAGAAAGAATACCAGACTCAGCTGGCCCTGCACTGAGGCAAAGACTGTATCTCTGAACTTACAGTAGTTGGAAGTCCAAACAGGACTTTGGGTTCAATAAACGATTCTTTCAGCATAGAGAAAAAGAATGTTCGATACAAAATGGCCAGAGAAAATGGTTAGGCCAGAGAAGGAAATTAAACATCCAACCCCAACACTACAAAAACATCTATCTTCTCAGCTCTGCTGCCTTTTTGTCCTTTTAAAACCAAGGACAGGCATAAAATAATTTCTTTATAAACCGAGGCAGACACTTCCACTTGACAACATTGAACATCAAGGGAATGAACATTGAGATATAGATTTCATACAGCTACCTCTGTGTTCATCTGAATAATAAACTGCACTGGACTGATTGTGTCACTGCACTTTATTAGGGTCACAGGTCCCTTTAATTGACTACTGAACTCTATTTCAGGATTTTTGTATTTATTTATTGTCTTATCTCTTGCTATGAAAAAGTATATATAAAAACTAAAAGCTAGTTGCATTGGCCGGGAATCGAACCCGGGCCTCCCGCGTGGCAGGCGAGAATTCTACCACTGAACCACCAATGCTCACATGCCTAAGTATGTTCCTTTTTTGCAGCTTGTCCGTGCCGGTTTACGTCTTGCGTGCAGTGTTCACGAGGCAAATAATTTGTTTTTGGAAGTCCCAGTGCCCTTGAGGTTCGAGCACCAAATTTGAATACTCACACACTTTTAATGTGTTGCATTTTAGTGAGAGAACTTGGAACTGCATTGAAGATGACTGAAAGTTTTCCATGTTTTGTTGGGGGCTAACAAGGACTTGCAAAGATTTGGAGGGCCAGCTCAGTCCCGGGATACCTGCTTTTACCTGGATTTCTGATCCAGGCCCACACCATGCAGGACACATTCACACAGCACTGGGCAGTTTTCCGCACAACACTACTTTGCTGATAGCAACCTTGAGATACTTCATTTAGGCATGGCATGGCGTCCTAGCAAAATGCTTAAATTATTTTCTCATGGATTACAGTTTTTCTCCATTGCTTTGGGTCATTTCACGAAACAGAAATGACATTCTCAAAACAACACGTGCAAACCTCCAAACCACTGGGCACTGGTTCACAACAGATTGGAATATCTCATTCCTTTAATCAAATTGCAATTGTATTAGCACATCCTTGCAATGACAAGTACAATTTCCAACAGCTTGCACAAATTTCAAATGATTTAGCACACCTTTGCAAACGGTTAGGTACAATTGCCTTCAGTTAGCACAATTACCAATTGAATATATATTGCTGGTCAAAACTGACTGTCGCTTCTCAGTCAAGTGGTTGTTCTCTGCAGAACATGTTGGCATAATTTCATTGTTTACATCATCACCTGCACAATAGTTCACTCTACTGTCAAAATCGTACGGGTACATAATACCATGAAAAACATCATGGTATATACTGTAATAAGGATATCTTGGATCATTGGCTTAATTTTCAGGTGCAACTAGAACTTTAGTGATCAAGGTTGAGTTTCACACATCTGATCACCAGTCACACAGTAAGTTTACAGTTTGTCTCAATTGCTTTGGCTCATTTCACGAAACAGAAATGACATTGTCAGAGCTCTAAGTGCAATTGGCAAAATAGCCCATATGGTTCAGCACAATTACATAGATCACCTTCAAAAGGTCATATCTCACTATGCCAAATTTTAGTTTTGATGTGCTTATTGTTTGACAGTATATTGTGCTGTACACATTTTCTGTTACTGTGAGCACGGTGTATGGCAATTACTGTAACAATTTCCATGGCAGTATGAGTTCAATAAACATATTTTATGTGAAACCTTGAATTGATCTTTTTTCTGTTTGATACACATAATATTCTGGAAGGAAAACATCTACTGTAACCATTCAGTGACCATTCAAGGACTGAGCCAAGATTGAAATGTGCACATAAGGGCTATTTCTATGGTCCACTGCCATACTGACAAAACATCTAAACATTTTGACCTGTAGTGTTTAAACAATGCCAAAGGGACTTTTCATTTTGGGGGCACTGACTATTTGTATGAGAAAAGGATTTAGTTTTGACTGATGAGTTGTCTGTTTTGGGTGAGATGTGACTTTTTGCAGGTGTGCTATGGAGTTTTGCTAAACCATCTATGTTATTTTGAGAGATGAGCCACAGCAAGCGAGAAGGAAATTTTCATTTTGGGGGCACTGACTATTTATATGAGAAAATGATTTGCTTTTGAAACTTGAGTTAACTGTTTTGGGTGAGATATGACCTTTTGAAGGTGATCTATGTAGTTGTGCTGAACCATATGGGCTATTTTGCCAATTGCACTTAGAGCTCTGAGAATGTCATTTCTGTTTCGTGAAATGAGCCAAAGCAATTGAGACAAACTGTAACTGTTTTGGGTGAGATATGACCTTTTGAAGGTGATCTATGTAGTTGTGCTGAACCATATGGGCTATTTTGCCATTTGCACTTAGAGCTGTGAGAATGTCATTTCTGTTTCGTGAAATGATCCAAAGCAATTGAGAAAAACTGTAATTTAGAACATAGAAAGGTGCACAATGAGGCAAAAGATGCAAGCGCCCAACGTGGGGCTCGAACCCACGACCCTGAGATTAAGAGTCTCATGCTCTACCGACTGAGCTAGCCGGGCTGTCAACACTGTAATAATGGTATGGAATTCGTTGGTTGGTTGGGTATGGAATTGGTTGGGTATGGAATTGGTTGGTTGGTTGATTGGTTGATTGATAGATTGATAGATTGATAGATAGATAGATAGATAGATAGATCCCAATTTGGGAAATTATTGTGACACAGTTCTTAGACCCAAACCCTTTTCATCCCTTGGCCCTAACCCTACTTTGCTTTCAATGGTTATGTTGCCCCTTGAAACGAAGTCACAAGTATGGAGGACCATACATGACTTAAGTAAAAAATAAATAAATAAATAAATGTATAAATAAATACAGAAATAAATAAATAAATAAAAAAGGAAATTAATTAATTAATACAGAAATAAATGAATAAATATGTTAATAACAAAAGAAATGTCAAAAGAAATGTCTTAAATATGTTTGCACATTTATTTATTCCCTGATACATTTCCTTTTCATTTGCAGTGTCCTTATGCTAATGAGAAAGGCGGGCCTAACCGTAGTCTCATGCAGGATTGGTCACAGGAGTGTAATGATCCATCCCTACTACTTCTGCCTCTCAATGCTGACTGGTGTCCAGTAGCTGGTTGCAGCGTTGAGCCAGTTCACACTTAAAATGAACTAGTTCAAGTTCAAAGTTTAGTTAAGGTTATTTTTTATTGGGATGATTTAGGTGTCGGTAGTCCTGACTGTGAGCGTCACGTCTGGTGTTGTACTGAGCACAAGGAGCAAGCCGAGAGGAGAAGGAGGAAACAGAAACTTCAGCTCGGTACAAACCACCTGCAGCTTC
This sequence comes from Pleuronectes platessa, assembly GCF_947347685.1. Taxonomy (NCBI): domain Eukaryota; kingdom Metazoa; phylum Chordata; class Actinopteri; order Pleuronectiformes; family Pleuronectidae; genus Pleuronectes; species Pleuronectes platessa. The sequence goes on from NC_070649.1 coordinate 7,674,343, forward strand.
TGCTATGATCATGAAGCCGCTGATCTCTGAGCAGATGTGACCAGAGAAGCTCTGTGTTTCCACTGTTCTACAAAGTCACTAACCGGCTGCATCACGGTGAAGAGCTCAAGTCTCAGTAACTGCCCGTGTCCCTGAGCGAGTGTGTGGCGGAGCGCAGGGGCTGTGTGTGTGTGTGTGTGTAGCTCAGTTGACCAATCCTGCTCGAGACTGAGGTTAGGCCCGCCTTTCTCATTAGCATAAGGACACTGAAAATGAAAAGGAAATATATCACGGAATAAATAAAAGTTGGAATAAATGTGGAAATAAATAAATAAATGTGGAAATAAGTTTAAGACATTGATTCATATAATTCTGCATTTATTTCCACATTTATTTATTTCCACATTTATTCCAACTTTTATTTTTCGCTTTCAGTGTCCTTATTTATTTCTGTATTAATTTATTTATTTCCTTTTTTATTTATTTATTTCTGTATTTTTTATACATTTATTTATTTTTACTTAAGTCATGTATGGTCCTCCATACACAAGGGGTAGTGGCTTTAAACTTCCCCTACGAATTGGGACGGCCCTTCCAGAAGCCGTTACATCATCAGGGAGGGGGCGGATGGTAATCACTTCAGTGGAGGAGCAGCACTTCGAAGGTGGGGGGTTTATTCACAGGGAGGTAGAGTGTGGGAGGGAAGAAGCATTATGGGCAGACAGAGTCTGCAGCCACACATCAAACATTTTCTCTGTAAGGCCTTCTACAGGGAAACCAGTTATCTGACCTACTGCATCACTGCCCTGTTCGGCAACTGCACATCTGACAAACAGAAACAGCTGAACAGGAATATTGGGAACGGCAAGGAAGATCATTCATGCCCCTCTCTTATCTCTGCTTAAGATCTATGCCCACAGAGTCTCCAGCATAGGTCTGGGCCATCAAACTATCAAGATAATTATCGCGTTATAACTTTTCCTCGATAGGAATATAAGACATGGTCGATACGACATCAATAGAACAAATTGACAGACAGACAACACAAACAGCCAATGAGAATAGCACTGTGCCGAACCATAATATAGTTATGTTATCGCATGTTTAAACAACCTGAATTTGCAGATAGCAACATTTGAGATACTGCATTAAAGCATGGCGTCAGACGAAAATGCTTAAATTATATATTTTTTCATCTCCTGTATAAATGTAGGAATCAGGAAGAAGTACAATGAGGTAGGGCTGGGCGATAAACCGATTTTATCGATTAACTCGAGTGTGTAGCTCACGTCGACTTGTTTAAATGAAAATCGGTTTTCTCTTCAACATCCGCGAACGCCCTCTCAGCTCCCGTATTTGGGAAAAAAAATCGGGGATTTTTTTTTCCTGATTCTTTTTTACTGCTAAAAAAATCGGGGATTTTTTTTTTAGGCCATATCGCCCAGCCCTACAGTGAGGGAGAAAAAGTAATTGAGCCCAACGTGGGGCTCGAACCCACGACCCTGAGATTAAGAGTCTCATGCTCTACCGACTGAGCTAGCCGGGCTAACCATTATGACCCATGGTATTTTCATGCAGATTGCCAAGGAATGCTGCATGTTTTTGCGTCATTGCAGCTATTTACAACTAACTATGCATCGCCAATGGTACTCTACCTAAGAGTGTAGGTATGTCACTCTTGAATTATATAGGCATTCTGATGGAATTTTAGCATATGGAGTAATAGAATGACATGATTAATTAATGAAGTGTAAAAAAAATCATAACCATACGTTTATGAGGTCTTCTAAGGCAGGGGTTCCCAAACTTTTCAGCCCTTGATCCCCAAAATAACAGGGCCAGAGACTGGCGACCAGCACAGAGCCTGGATGTGTTATATAATGTTGATCACAGCCTCGACACGCACTATTAGACCTATGCAAACACGGGAATTAATACAACAAAAAAGAACAGCCTTAAAGCCATGATGTTATTTTATAGCAATTTAAGAAATAGAATATAACCAGAATACAGGGAAACTCCCTGTATAAACAGCCGGGCTGAGTGAGCCTATACGGTAAGTATAAAAAAGTACAAGCACACAAGCAGACAGACAGAGAGAGAAAGAGAGGGGTGAGGGATGGGGGCGCGTTGGCCCATGGTAACTGCCGAACTTTGAGGCAGCGAGGTGGATGACTCTCTATTGATCACTGAGTATTAACAAGTCATGTTTTCTGCAATGTTCATTGTTTTAGCGTTTTTCCACCACTTTATATGTTAACAGTGCTGCTTCAGGACAGACGCACATTAAAAAAGTTTCTGTCGGAGTCTGCCTCCTCTTCACTCCCCCTCTGACCTGTGCTCACTTTAATTTGCCTTGGGTGTGTTGAATCTAGAAAACAGCCAGATGTCAGTGGCAGTTGGTGGATTTTAGGCCAATGGAAAAGGGGCTTTATATAAAAAGTATTTATTTATGTTTTGCAGCAAAAGAAAAGATATGTGCATTGGCCGGGAATCGAACCCGGGCCTCCCGCGTGGCAGGCGAGAATTCTACCACTGAACCACCAATGCTTACATATCCCAAAAATGACCCTGGATGAAAAAATTTACAAAACCCGTGAAATGAGATTTGACATAGTCCTTGGGTGCATAGTTCTCTACATGGTTCATTTACAATGCCTCATGAAATAATTGACATTATAAATCACTCGTAGATCAAATACAATACGTTAAATGTAGCTAGCTAAGCGGGCTTATAGCAAACAGCCAGTGTTGTGCATGAACGCCGTTCATACAAACAAACGGGCCCCAGGGCTCCGTCCCTATTCACTCGCTCAGAGTGACACACACACTGCGTTCAGAGCATGTTCCCCTGAAGCAGCCGGTCAGTGACTTTGTTAAAGAACAGTGTCGCCACTGCTCAGTGATCATAGCAGAAGGTGCAGTTGGTTTGTGCCAAGCTGGAGTTTCTGTGTCCTCCTCCACTCTGACCTGCTCTCACTTTAACTAATAAACAGTCGTGAATAGTTATCGAGACCTGATCAGCCCATGAAGTAACTTTGTGTTTGTTTGATTCGCTCCAGGTTATTAGGCTGCATTTAAACATCATGAAATTCAAACTGTTTCCTCATATTTAAACCACTTGGAATATGAGTCACTGCAGCACAACACTACTTAGCTAATCGCTACATTTGAGATACTGCATTACAGCATGGCGTCATGTGGAAAATGCTTTACTAATTTGGATTTCCTCTCATGGATAAAAGAAGAAAATAGAAAGGAGCACACACAATAAGAGGGAAAAAAAGATGTGCGCCCAACGTGGGGCTCGAACCCACGACCCTGAGATTAAGAGTCTCATGCTCTACCGACTGAGCTAGCCGGGCTGCTTATCCCAAAGGAAAATAAGAGTATATGTCACACAGCAGAGGAATGCTGCACATTCTTACTGCACTGCAGCTTTTAACAAATAACTATGCATCGCCTATGGTAGTATATCTAAAGTATGGTAGACCAAGGAAGACCTTAGCCACGTTGAGGGTGTACTGCATAAATCTGTATCTGCTTTTCTAGTACTTTTGCTGGCAAATGGATAGTACACACTCATACACACCAATCTTGCTGAATTTCAGCATGAAGACCACTTAGAACATAAAACATAATTGTTTTTTTAACAATGAACTAATGCAAAAGGGGAATTAAAAAACGTGCCCCGTGTGAGGCTCGAACTCACGACCTTCAGATTATGAGACTGACGCGCTGCCTACTGCGCCAACGAGGCCTGAAGCACATGGCCAAAAGCTGCATTTATATAGGTACTACAACTTGACTATCAACAGCTACAATATTTCACCACAGAGTGTCTCAAATAAAATAAATACTGGAAAAGAAAATCCATTGCTTGCATTTCTCCGAAATGTCCACTAGGCGGGTTTCGGAATGCAGACACACTTATCTATTCATTTTTGCTGGGGATCTTGCTTTCAGCCAGGCCGAGGCCCAGAGGAGGACGCTGGCCTATACAGATCTAGTGCCTCATCCTCCCCAGACCACTTGGTTTTTGTGGATCTATTGGTAATGTGTTTTTCTTAAACTTTTTTTTCATCTTCTATTAAAAGAGATGGATGTAGATCCCATAAACCCCAACACTTTGCCATGCCGGCACCACAATTCCTCACCGTGCCACCAGAGTGGACAAGTGGGGAGTCATGGGTATGTGCCCCCAGGTTTAGGTGTGTTTTCCAATATACATTACCATAGAAATAAGTAAACAAAAACGCTATTATATGCCATATAACTATTATTGCTTACCCTATAATTTTGTTTATATATATAATACATTATTGACCATGATTATTATCAACATATATCTCTTTAATGGTGAGGTGTGATGCCAGCGCGGGTGACTGGTGGAGCGAGAGAGGGCCACCCCAGCCAGCACAACAGCCAGACAGACACACATATATATATATATGTGTGTGTCTTTGTGTATATATATATATAGCTTTTTGGGGGAGATCTTGCTTTGAGCCACGCCCAGGCCCGGTGGAGGAGGCTGGCCCATACAGATCTAGTGCCTCATCCTTGCTCGGACCACTCCCAGACCACTTCGGAGGGGGTCAGTCCGTTGAGGAGCAACATCCATAGACAATTTAAGATATTTGTGAATGATTGCAAATAAGTACACAAAAACGTTACATACAATTATTATTGTGTACCTTATAATATGATTATATGTTATAAAAAAATCACCATTAAAATAATCAACACGCATCTCTACAATGGTGAAGTGTGAAGCCTGACAGGGTGACCAGAGGGGTGAGCAAGGGCCACCCCCATCCGATCCCCCAGCTGCGAGCCATGCTTTTCTGCGAGGAGACAAGCATGGCGGGAATCTCTTCCCCTTGCACACACAGATATATAAATATAATATTCACTTATAGAATCATTTTTGAGGAGATCTTGCTTAGAGCCACGTCCAGGCCCAGAGGAGGACACTGGCCCATACAGATCTAGTGCCTCATCCTTGCTTGGACCACTCCCAGACCACTTCGGAGGGGGTCAGTCCGTTCAGGAGTGACATTCATTAAATTCCATACTATTTCAGCTGTACTTAAATACTTTTCACATTTTCATGTAGATATTCTGCTGCGGTGAATTATTCTACATTAGTACCTTGTCTTAACATGTCTACAAGTTTCTGTCTTCAACAATATCTCAATCTTTTCACTGATATAAATTACAGAAAACTGTTTCTTAAGATTTATTTCTAATGTTATTAATAAATAAAAAAATTAACATCATAAATATTCTCACGTCTAGAAAATTCCTGAGTGCAGCAGTGATTATGGCCTCACTCTTACACTGTCCATCAAGACGGATGACAAACGTGTACCTAAAGGGTCTTGAACGCCACCTGGTGACTGGGTGCAGCATTAGCCGCACCTCCTCCATGTTAGTGGGTATTTGGGACAAATTTAACAAAATACACAATATCTCACATAAATATTCATACACATATAGGCTTTGATACTAAGTTTTCCTGGTGTAATATGTAATGCATTGTTATACCAGTACATCCAACTTATTAAAACATAACAGGGGGTTGATAAAAAGTGTCATTGAAACAGGGTCACTTTTGCCCAATTCAAAAATGGTGGCGACGTTCGCCCAAGCGGCCAATGTCGTATCTGCGTATTCAATCCTCCGATTCTAACCTCAAGTTTCATCAACGCACATTCCATCATAACGTGTAACGATTTTATTTATGAAACACGCAGAGTTAAAACTTATATTTCGCCTAATCGCCCCACGTTTAACGTTTGATTAAACAATTAAACAAATGTGGTTAACCCTCACCCTCGCATCGACATGGTAGAAAAGCAACAGGAAAACTAGCTCGTTAGCTTACAGCAAAACGTGTGACATCGGTTCGGTTAACTTGCTTTTAGGCCACACGGCACAAAATGGCAACATGATAGTGAAACGCTGTGGCATTAACCCGATGCTATCTTACCTTTTGGCAGGGCGACGTCACGTGTCATGTTAACCTGATGGTAACTCGCCCATTGGCACAGAAGATGGCCATGGTTAGAAGATGCTGCGGCTGACGTTCATCGCCACAGTCGCAGGTGTTTCCCACGCTCGCTTCTTCTCGACGTCAAACTTGGATAATAAACTTTTAGAAGTGAAATGATAGCAGCCACCGCCACCGCCGTGTAACGGTCACGTCACTCCTGCGTGATCGCATCCCCCCAGACCCAGAGGCACCTGCAATTAAACGTTGGCCAATGGAGGCAGCTCGTGGGGATCACGTGGTCAGGGACAGAGACTGGGACATTCTATTAAAACCGACACACGCTGCATCACGTAATGTTTCCCTGCTGGAACACAGTAGCAGTTTATATCAGCAAACAATATTTTGAGTCAGATTCACTTTCATGATGTGTATTTTCAATATTTTCAGACACTAGATGAACTATAACATCTCTGATACATATGGAATTTATTATTGGCTGCAATCTTAGTCTATTTTAGCTTCTTTCTTGTGGAATTTTAGTTGGTTTTACTGCTTCAAGTGTCTAAAAAATGATTCAAGTGGAAAAATTTGCCAAGTAGACCTCACTCAGTTTGAACTAATGACACATGCAACCTTAAAATGGATTTTGCATAATTTGAAGGGCTAAAAAGGCATGGATTTAGAGTACTTCTGCAACATTTCAATAAATTTAGGAAGGAAAAATATTAAGTTAGGAGCTGGGTTTCAAGGAAACGCTCATGTGTATAAAGCAGGAAATATTCATATACTGGGGAGAGCTCAAACCTCTACCAAGGCCCAGCAGTCTCCCTATGAAACCGTATTTAAAGTCACTAATTCTGGATTTTTTATTGGATCTGTGCATAAATAACAGTACCCTCAATATACCTGATTTCTTACATCAAGATCCATAAATTATTGTCTGAGCAATAAAGGACACACACACACCCGTCCACCAATTTTCGTGGTAATCCATGCAGTGGTTTGTGCGTAATCTGATTTACAATCAATCAAAGGGTCAGAAGCAAAGGGTAACCTCCCTGATGGAGGCAATAAAATCAGTCATTTGTGAATTGAAAGCCATATTTAATAATTTAATTTCACCATGCATAAACCATATAGAAAATCCTTTACAGCAATGACAATAAAAAAAAAAACATTTCATGATGCCCCCCCAAAAAAACCAAGCGTCACAGTTCACTGAAGGCCCACAAGCTGTACTCAGATTAGTGTGAAGTTAGTACGTCGTTAAATCAGCAGGGGTTTAGTTCACCCTGGAACATATGAACAACAGAAAGTCAACACAGTAGTATAAAAAAATAAAAAATGAACTCTAAACTCTTGCCTGTCACCTTATTTAACAGCCAACCTAACACTGGCGCGCTTGATTTTTACATCCATAACTCCGTCTTTGCTTTGAGACACATGTATCCTAATCAGAAATAGTAGATTGGTGCCCCCCCCCCCCCCCCGACAGAAATGGGGGTTAAAATAAATGTGTGTTAGTTGAGGTGGAGGTCCGTGTAGAAGGCAGCCAATCTACACCTCCACCCTTTCAAATGGCACTAATTTCAATAAAAGAGAGAGAGAGAGAGGAAAAAACAAATACACTCCGGTCATATTACATATCATCGTCCTACAGATTATACAGCTTTAATCACATCAGAGCAGGGACAACACATTTCAGTGAACCTTCTCCGTATGCAATGTTTGACCACGGACCCGATCTTCACCCTGTTGTCCTCTGGTTGGCATCTGATTTACAGAGGGAAATATTCTATAACCGACCCTGCTACAGTACAGAACTGCTTTATAAAAAAAACGACCAACGAAAGCAAAAAACTACATAAAGCACCGTTTCACATATTTCAAGTCACGTACGATGCGTCCTTCTCTTCACGATCTTTCACCGGGCTAACGTACGACAACTAGAGCCGTCTTTAATGAGACATGAAATGAAAACAAGCTGCCAGGTTAATGCCGTGTCTGCAATGCTGCCTTTGTTGAATTAGTTAGTTAGCGTTGTTAGTTAGTTAGCGTTGATTTTAGTTTGCGAACTGGGAGAAAATATGGCAATAAGGCTCAGATCGTCTTGCTATAAATGGACTGCGTTGTTTTTCTCCATCAGAGGCAGAGCAGGCAGGCGGAGAGGAGGGAGGACACAGGATTTGTTCGGATTCACAGCTCAAACGCAGAGTGTTTTAAAACAGCAATAATGTCTTAAACAAAAGCTTATAATGTGACATGAGGGGTTCAGAAAAAGGGGTAAGTGGGCATTGATTTTTCTATTTTAGCAACTTAAATAAAAATCAATGTTAGAGAAGGATTACTGCATAATTACACATCGGTGAATGGAAGCAGGAGCTGGAAAGACAAACAGAAAAGCTTTGAGAAAGGAAATCAAAACACAATAGGTCCAAGTCACTTAAACCCCACAGAGAGGAATGATGAGGAGTGATTCTTTCATCCATCCAGCTGCCTACGCTTCTGACATCAGTGCTTCTTCTTCTACGCTCAGCGAGGATTGAACGGACACCTTGACAGCACAGACAACAACTGGTGTCTTTTTTCTGGTTCGCCCGTGGCTAACACTTTGGTTTCAATGCCAATCCAAGGTTTTCTTATGAATGAAGATGATTTTCTTTCCCCCCATTACAACAAGACAATTATAATAAGCGGGTAAAAAAAAACAACCGTCAAGGCATCCATTTAAGAAAGAGAAGATATGAGCTTAGAGACGGAAATTATTGTCCTTCCCAGTATTCAGTGTTCCAGTAAGTCCTTTTTGTACAGTTATAGCGTTGCAATTTTTGGAAGCTTCAAGTTTGTTTATGAATCAAAGGAAAGGGAAAACACTGCATCCTTCCATCTTTATTTTTATTTCTTCTTTGCAAATAGCCTCCTCCTTCATTGCTCCTTTTATCCAGGCAGACGTTTCTCCTTCATTTCCACGTCAAAAGTCAGCAGGTCACTTTTTTCCTCCGTGTTTTCACGACGCGTAACTGCTCTCTCTGTCCTTTCCCTCCCTTCCTCTCAGAACAGCACGTCTTCATTGGTAATGAGCATTTCCACCACTAGTCTCTGGTATCGGATGTCGTTGAGCGCCGTCATGGCGTCCAGGTCGGGCGCCCTCATGAGCGTGGGGCCGAAGACGATGCCCAGGTTCTCGCTGGGCATGAGGTTCTCCTTCTGGCACTGGGTCACCCTGGATGGAGAGAGAGGGGGAGGACGTATTGTGAAGCGGGGAAAAAATGACCACAACGGCTAAAAAAACATCAAGATCAAGGAATGTAACACAACTACACAGCCAGAGGTATGTGAGGAAGTGAAACCAGTTTGTTCAGACCTCTTGAGGTGACCCATGAGGTATCGCAGGGACTCGCAGTGGGCAGGCGGCAGCAGCTTCAAGGCCTCGTTGAGAGACTCCAGCCGTTTCTCTGGGTCCGAAATCTCTGTGACACGCAAACACACAGAATACAACAGTGAGGAAAAGGCAACGTGTCACGGGAACACTTCGATGTTGGATTAAAAATGGCAAAATGCATATGCAGGATACATAGGGGAGCAGGAAGCCTTACTTGCTGTTTCTATGAAGTGTGGGTACGCATCATAAGTGATGAGGGGGATCGGCAGCTCTCTGAAGTAGAGCTTGAGGGCTCCGGCGATGATGTTGATGTCCTCGTAAGTGTTTGAGGAAATGTCCGCCTTTTCTCCGTCTGTCGAGGAAAACAGGAAACAACCAGTGAGTTACTTGCGGTGGAAAAAGGAAACTCTGGGGTTGTCATCCAAGAGGAAATAAGCATCTCTGGAGGATTGTGTTGATGATAAAGTGGTAGTGGTGGAGGTTTCACATATTTTAAGAGAAGGAACAACAGGGGGCGACACTCACCTCTGTCAAAGGCCAGCTTGACATCTTCTATCAGCTCACTGAAGCCTGATATTCTGTACAGCCCCTCTGACTCCAGACCTGAGTAGAGATGAAGGGACACCGCCATTAATATAATATATTAATCGAAATTTAATTGGAGTGTGGCTGAATCATTTCTTTAAATATTTAGAGCTTTATTAATCGGCCATAATCCTTATGATTAATTATTTAAGACTCTTTATGTGCCGGAAGTCTCTGGTTATTCTCAGATATGAATATTTGAACTCCTGAAAATTCAGGGCGGAATGTAACAATGATTGAAAGGCAATGATATTCAACAGCTTTCAGTGATGGGGGGGTTGGGTGTGTGTTCAGCCATATCTCCGGTCTCCAGTGAAATTCAATCACTTCACGTTGTTGTCTCTATTGATTTCACATATTAGTTTCACTCCGGTCTTGAATCATAATCGATCAAATCCTGTCTGCAGCAGCATTTATTCTGCTTGTGCACATAGCGCCACTGGGACACACACACATCTTCTATAAAGCCAGTTGGCAAACAACACTTATGAGCCATTTTTTTATATAATCACAGTGACTCACACACCACCGCACAGTACGCATGCACGCGCTCTCACCTCTGGCCTCGATCTCCTGTATGCACATATCGACCACCATGGGTCTCTTGGCGTTGTGGGCCTTGACCAGCGTGGTCAGGTCGCAGCTGTACACCTTCTTGACGTGCCGCAGGTCCGGCTGACAGTCGTTGGGCACGACTTTGGAGCACTGCTTGTGGACATTCAACCCGCAGTCTGACCGGGGGGGGGAGAAAGAGAGAGAGACGGTTTCACATCAACTCCCTGAAGAAAATGACCGTTATGCTGCTTTCAACTGTTTACAGGACAGTGGAGTTTTTTTATATTATATCATAGTAAGAAGCCTGGGTGGTAATAGTTCCATAGTTCACGTAGGCGCTGCAGAGACTCGGTTCATCACCCACACACAGTAACACTCACACTGCCACTCTGTTCTTTGGCACTGAGCTGAATCTTTTAACATTTGGAATCTGTGAGCTTCAGATGAGTCAACAGCACCAGCGACTAACTTTAGCCCAGCGTCTACTTTGGAGTCACGACGAGAGAGAGAGAGAGAGAGAGAGAGAGAGAGAGAGAGAGAGAGAGAGAGAGAGAGAGAGAGAGAGAGAGAGAGAGAGAGAGAGAGAGAGAGAGAGAGAGAGAGAGAGAGAGAGAGCGACGTGTCGAACACGACAAATAGGAGCAGAGATTGACTGTGGAACACAATGGTGTGTGTGTGTGTTCAAGTTGGTTACCTGCACACTTCACTCCCTGAGCGATGAGACCCCACATGAAGTTGGCACAGTACTCGCACCAGTGGGGGCCCCTGAATGTGTGAACCTGGTGTAAAGAGAGACAGTGAAAAGGTTAATTAAACAGGAAAGGTTACACGGTGAATTGAGAAAATATTCATATAAGCCTCTGTCAAGGTGATACTTGACCCAGCAGCAATAACAAAAGAATGATTGCAAAATTATATAAAGATTTATAGTGAGAGGAGAGTTCAATCTGCTCATTTATTGCTAATTGGTTCTATAAAATGAAATGCTAATGACCTCCATCACATCACAGGGGTTCTTGTGTGTGTCAGTGTGGGTTCATCCACATTTCCCTTGAGCTCAGGACACTGTGGCTCTGACCTTTGTGCTCTTTGCTAATGGCCGCATGTAATATGGAAATCCGGGAGTTCGAGGCACTAAACAGAGGTTTGAAATGTAAATGTAGTGTGTGTTTGTGTGTGATTGTGTGAGTGTGTTTGTGTGCGCTCTCTGAGGTCAATTTGAATAAGACCCCATGAGCTGAATCAGCAACTCTGGCATTTTTCAGTACACACACTAACACGTGTACACAAATAGACAGAGACACACAGAACACACAGAGCAGAGGATTAAGAGAGCAGAGGAGTCCCTCACCTTGAAGTTGTGGACCTTCTCGTACTTGGGCGCCAAGTCGCTCTCCCTCAGGGTCGCCCGCCGCACCAGCGATGTGAGCTGCGAAAGGGCAAAAGATCTGATTGGTTGCCAGAAGGTGGAAGCAGGGGAGGCGGGTTTGGAGGGGGCGGGCACCCGGTTGAGATGGGTCCCAGCGCCCGTGCTGGGGTCCGATGGGCTCCCGGAGACCGGCAGGGAGGGAATTGAACCAGCGCTGACATTTAAACCGAGAGCGGCTGTAAACAAAGAGCCCTTCTGAGCGGCTTCCTTCTCGGCTCGCCTGCGTGACTGCTTTTTACCCCGTTTACTGACGTGCGACTCGCGGCTCGGCATTGTGGGAGCTGAAGGTTTGGAATTGAATTTAAAATCCCAAAAATGCCTCAGACACCAATATCTGAATCACACTAATAAACAATCAGAAAGCCAAGAAATATGAAATCCTAAAAAGGAAATATTCTTTTAAAAACTAGAAATAAACTGCATTTCACAACAACATCCCAAACCAAGGAGCCAACGCAGCAGACACAAGACCTATCCTGCTGTTTTAGAGCCAAAAAGATCAGCCAATCAGATTAGCCCTGCAGCTGATGGGGCTGCAATTCCAGTTCACAACAAAAAAACAAAAGCCAGCCGGTCTAATAAAACATCTGCCTGCTCCAAAAATACCCCTGAGAAAGTTCAGCCAATATAAATCAACAAATCTCCCCGGAAGCAAAATCCATCACACAGGACTGATGCGGCAGAATGAGCGCTGCCGTCTCTCGGTCTCGTGTAGGTGAGCGCCTCAGCCCACATGGCTCGGTGTGTGCGTTAATCCGCTTTTCCTCCATACACACAGACACACACACACACACACACTCACCAGGCAGAACAAGTGGAGGAGGGAGGGACAGAGGCGGCGAGAGCAAGGAGAGGAGGGGGGGAGGCTGAGCTACGGAGCAGCGGCGGACGAATTTAACAGGTCACATTCAGAGTGAGGGGAGCCAATCGGAATTCAGGGATTCTTGTTGTTCGCCACCGATTCTGCCCCCCTCGATTGTCCGGGGAGAGAAAGAGAAAGGGGGAGAATGAACGGAGGGAAAAGCTGTTATTTAATTCATTTGTTCACACTTCTTGTTCCTCTTTGTTTCCCTCCATTCTCCCGGCAATACCCTCTAATATTTCCCTTTCCCCCAAATACCTGTCCAGTGTGTGTTGCTTGAAAAATCTCAACAGAATATACACAATCCTACATGCTTACATTGCTCCATGTCCATTAATTTGGATCATAAAGGAGACATTATATAAGAACACTTTAGGGCTCAATAAGCATTTTGCAGGTTTCTGGTTGAGTCAGCTCTGGTATAAGGGATGTTTGGACTGTCAACAACCAAGCAGTGGGAGGGAATTAAATCCTGTTACTGCGGGGGAGATGTTTTGATCTTTGACACGCACAACTAATGAAAGTATTGTGTTTGTGGCATCTTGAGAAGATATCAGCAAAGAAAATTTTAATTTCAGAAGCTAAAATCCCTTCGAAAGGATCCACGGCCGATTCAAATTCCCCAATCTTCAGCTCATATACATAACACAGTGAATATGTATGACTAGTCATGGTTATTTAATGATGTTTTCATTGCAGGGAAATGACAGGGTTGAGAGGTTGTTGGGTTTCAGACAAACGGGCCCCTCGATTACAGACAGATGTAGAAATTTAAATGGCAAAGGAAAGAAATGGATGGAGGGTATCATCCGGGGACCTCAAATCTCCTCGTAGATTTTCTTTATTCAGGGTTGAAACCAGATTCCTGCCATTTCCTCACCACCATCCACTCAAATCAATCTCACCAGAACAAGGCCTTAAAAATGAATTTTTAAAAAGGTCATCAGAGGGACCACGTCTTTGTTTTTCCCGCGGGGGCCATAAAGCCACATTTAACTCGCTACAAAAGGCGACCGGGCCGTGTGAACATATGAAATATGGATATCTCCGGGATGTATGACTTCCCTGCAGAGAGCCACCTCTGGTCTCAATGTCACCGCCGTACTGCTTTGTCTGCAAATCCAACCCAATTACGAAAAGCACACACGTACACAGGACCCTCCCCGCTACACACATGCGTGCAGACAGTGATGTATGAGGTGCAGCACTGGTGGTCATGCGCTGCGGGTCATACGAGGCCTCAGGAGGCTCGGAGCTGGTGTGGTGGATAAACACACTGCATGTCTCTAACAACACTTCCTCCTGAGCCTGTTGTTGTAACTGGACCGTTATATACACAGCCTGTTCCTGAAGGATCCGCACCATCCTCTGCCTCGTTCCTCTTGCACCTGCCTGAGCAAACACGCAGCTGCAGAACGGAACATTTGCATTTAACGTAGCGCGGTGATTTATAATTAGAGTCGGCTCCTGCGTCGTGCAGAAACCTCACATCTGCACACTTTTGTTTTCATCCTGTGCGATAGAGCTCCACCCCCTAGAAAAAGTCAATGAATAGGAACTAAATGCTCAGAGGAGAGGAATCTAACGAGCCAACAACAAACCCACGCTCATGAGTACTCAGTCCGAGGCTTTTGGGAGATAGCAGGTTCCTGCAGGCAAACTGCTGTTACGTAATTTTACTGCAGAGCCCTTGGCTGGAGGCCATCGCTCCTCTGCATCCATCTTCCTCCTCCTCGCTCTTCTGTTCCTTCTTTCACCCGGTTCCTCAACTCTCATCTCTCCATCCCAGCTCTGTGCATCCAGAGACTTTCTTTCCCGTAGCTTCACCCAAACTTTTAGATCCGGAAATATTGTGATAGCATGTATAATGACCTTTTCTGCATTATGATAAGTCACTTTAATTAATGCAGGGTAAACTCATCTTCAACTCAGTGACAAACTTAAACACATTTTCATTATATCTCCTTGCTTGAGATTCAGATGGATCCATCTTCTCCTTGTTCGTTCTCATTTGTATGCTCTCAATTTAAAGATTGACTAATTTCTCGTTGATTTTAGATTTAAAACTAAAAAGTGTAGCAAGAAACCTGACAAATGATTCAGTATTTTCAGACATTGGTTCCCTAACAGGAAGATTATTTGGACTATACAGTGTGTGAACACTACTCTTATTTCTTATCCCATATACATATATATATATTTATCAACTTTAAAGTGGTAGAACTACTTGCAGGATGATCGTTGCATTCAGAGTGTCCTGTCCTTACCCTCTCCTCTGCATTGCAGTCATCTTTGGCCGGAGCCGGCCCGTCGGGGGCCTGTGGGCTGAGTGGCAGATGTTTCTTCAGGGTGGGCTCCTGGTTCAGGGTGGTGTAGCCCACGTGTTCGTAGATGGGGTTGATGGTCATCTTGGCGATGTACTCCGCTGCCTGGAAGAAGAGAGGGCAACTTTTTAATTGTTTTCGACACAGATATTATTAATCACAGGTTTAGACTATTACTGATTCCGTGTCTTAAAAAAAGTTAATGGGAGAGAATATGCAGGAAAAAACGACAATTCTATATTTACTTTTTTCTTTCAGGGATCCATATAATTAAGAAAACAAGAGGTGAGCATGGATTATAATGCAAGTGAAGCGAGCTGATTTTGTTTACCCGGCAAACTGCAAGCACAATGCTTTAAATGCAGAATTACAACTTTTCAGCCCTGATCCGTGCATCCATCTGTTCCATGCTGTTATTTTTAGCGTTTGAGGTAGAACATGGCCCGTGTGTTGCTAGTAAGGATGAAGGGGAGGTAAGGACACGTGAATGCAAACACAAGCACACACCTTTGTCTCAATGTAGAGCGTGATCAGGCCGTCGGTGACCAGGTCGTGGATGGACTCGAACCTCTTCTCTCCGACAAAGTGTTTCCCGTCGTGGTAGAGACGGAAGTTTCTCGTCTGGTTCCCGAACCTGGGGTCGGGAGGAGGGAGGGCAGACTGGTGAAAAACAGGCAACATCAATCCCTAGACCCAATTGTTAAACTATTTTTGTCTGATAAAACATAATTAATACGACAAAATTGAAAGATTTGAGCTTTTGTATTATACCTCATATTTAAACCAGAATCATATTTTACAGTCACACAAGAAATACTGCATAATTTTACTAAAATATTCTCAAATCAGCTCAGACTTTATGACAGATCGACCCTGAACTGGGCCACCGCATCATCTGCTCCTCCAAGGATCACAATGAAAACCCAGTGCGAGATTAAACAGCACCATTAGATCATTAACCCAAAACCACAACCTTTCCCTTTCTGCCAACCCAGACTGGGACGCTAGTTTATGAAGGAGTATTTATGGAATGTAATTATAACCACGGGGCTGAAAGAGGCGTCGAGAAGGGAGAGGAACCCGCGCAGGTGGAAGAGTGACACGGCTATGAATAGAATAAACTGACCCAAAACTACATTCAAATGAAGTCAGGCACCCATTTAGAAGTGTGACACCTACTCTGAGAGAAATGAGGGCTCCCATTCAAGTTAAACTGAGGATTGAAATGATGTAAACTAAGTAGGCCAAGGGAACAGAGTGGTTTTAAGGATACAGAGAAGGCTCCTTAGGATGTAACAAATGGCCCAACCACACAACTGAAGGGCCTCAGAGTAAGATACTGAATGACTCCTGAAACAAACATGTGGCCCCACTGAGCTTACATGGGTTCCTAATGGTTTGAGGGCGCTTTCAAAGACACCTAGTTTGGCCCTTCAGTTTGGACTTGTGGACTCATTGCAGGCTGAAGAAGAAGAAAAGGAAGCGGCTCATAGGATTGTTTGCAGTCTTTGCTTTTTGCCGATATAATGTTAGAAAGTCCGGTAGTAACACAATAATGATATTACTGTGGCAGCGACAACACGTCATGCGCTCCCAGTCTCTCTAAACCAGTCCAACACAAACACACCTTAGAGCCAGTGTGTATGTGCCCGGCTGTCTCTGACTCTCTCTGATGAGGTAGCTGCCTTCGGCCTGACTCAGCGACTGGTCGGCCTCTTCTCTCGAGATCATTCCATGGTACCTGGACGCAAAGAGGAGGCAAATAATACATTTGTTAAATTGCATGTGGGAAACACATTGTTGAATTAAAAGGCAAAAAAGTGGCAAATTGGTTAAAAGGCTTCATCAATGCCTGAAATGTCTCTGACAACTGATGCAACACAGAATAACACAGAGTGAACTTACTCTCTCCCGTAGTATTTAGGCCGGTTGTTCACCTGCAGGGAGAAGAAGAATAAACTCTTTACATTCATATGTAAAGAGAAAAGTCATAGACAAGTGGATATGTAAGAATGTATTGTTCTGCATGGTGTTTAAATTATTTAGTGCCATAAAAACAAAATCAAAAATATGATATAGCCTAACGCAATAGCAGATCATCCATAAAAATACTTTGCATTCCAAAAATAACAACACTACAGTATGTGGAATGCCCCGGCCTCCAGGATTGTACACGCGTGTGCTCTTACTGAACATGTCCCCCAGACTTTGGCACGTTCTCAACACTGGCATGTAAAGCTCGCTTGGTGCCCAGCGTGCGTCCTCAGCTGGGCGCGGAGACTAGTGCACGAGTCAGTTGAAAATAAGCGGAACAATGTGTTGTTCTCGGCGAAATTTGCTGCTGAGCCAATAAATCAACAAGGACCCGGCAAACCGCGGTGAATATTAATTTGGACGCGCTGTGTGTGAAGTACGGGGGCAGAACACGCACATTGCTGGAAATGATCATTTTCAGCTTTTACTTAAAGTCAGTAATAATCGTGACAAAATGAAATCAAGGTGGTGAAAGTCAGAGTGGAATGAAAGACAATCAGGCTGGTTTATGATCAGAGAGGACGGATGCTGTGCCTGATTCGTCGCCCATTCACATGCACCTCTGGACACCTACCAAAAACCACTGAGGCCTAAAAGCCGTCACTAATACTCAGCAGATATCCTGCCGAGCTCAAAGGGAAATAACTCTGAACACTGAGGCTCCCACTGCGAAGTGGATCTCACACGGAATGATGAAATGGATCGGTCCGGGGTGAAACGGTGAGTGTGGACGAACCAGGAGGCGAACACACAAACTTTAATTCACTTTTTTTGAATGATTTAAGCAAATGAATTGTTGATTTAGTACTTGAACCTTTAATGTCGGCTCGCAACTAAAAGGCTATAATTAATCATGATTAAAAAAAAATTTAGGCACAGCTTCAAGCCAAAACAGTGGACGCAGATTTTTTTTTCCAGTACA
This sequence comes from Pleuronectes platessa, assembly GCF_947347685.1. Lineage (NCBI taxonomy): Eukaryota > Metazoa > Chordata > Actinopteri > Pleuronectiformes > Pleuronectidae > Pleuronectes > Pleuronectes platessa. Next base: position 7,692,413 of record NC_070649.1, read on the forward strand.
AAGCCAACTGATCATGAGAGATATTCGGATACAAGCATCGCAAATGCCTCAGATACCCCAGACAATGCCGGGTCAGGCCTCAGTGAGTACTTGAATCTATCTACTGATCTGATACCAGGTGTTTAAAGCAAGAAGCGAGGTAACATACAGCTTCTAAATACACTATAAAAGTTCTTATTGTTGTGAATGCACTGGTAACGGAGCAGCACCATCAGGTCGCTCAGTTAAAGGACTCATTAGAGCCACGACTTCACCCCGACATGACACAAATTACAAACTACCAGCCGCAGATAAGTGCTTATTGGTGCATCATTAATTCAGATATGGCTGGAGTCCCAGTAGACACCATGGTGGGAGCGGGGTGGCGGGGCACTGACACTCCCGTCTGTCTGCCAGTCTGCTGCGTTTTAACTGGGTCAGCACCGACTACCTGACCAGGCCGGGGGCATGAAACGCAACAGCTGTTCATTTAGCATCTGTACACGCTCACACACACACGCTCACACACACACAAATGCACACACACACACACCCTTCAGGCCCTAAGAGGAATGTCTTTAGGGATTAATACACACAAAAAAAGAAGACGCACAAGATTCCCCCAATCTCTAAACCCTATTGGTTGGCCCAAAACCTTGCTGCCACAAACACACACAGACACACACAGATACACACACACACCCGTCTGGTGGTTGCCCCTCCTGTGGGCAGACGTGCTGGTGCGTGGCATTTAGTGGCATCCCTCAGCACCCGAGTGCCCTTGGCGAGCATGCAGCCTCCCCTAACTACACTTATTCCACCATATACAAACACAGAGGTTTAAACACTGAATTATGCTTTAACCTCAAAGTGCCCTTTAAATCGCTTTTAATAATACAAACCCTACTTTAACCAACATAAAATAATGTGCTGTGTTTCGTGTTTAACATGGGCTACAGACGGTTTAACAGATGCTCTCCCCGGATTCCCGGACTACAGCAAAAATGATCAGTCCCCTGCTAAAAGGAGACATCAGCTAATATAGTCCCGGGGGAGGCAGAAACACACATTAACTCACACAGCAACACACATACACAGAGACAGAAAAGTAGTGTTCAGACTGCTTGAGGCTTTGATCCATACCAGTGTTTTTTACTCAAGCTTTCAGGTTGTTATCGTATTTACCCACAAAGATTGGAATTTGATTAATCTATGTGAAGGTCTATCTATCCATCGATCTATTTTTTTACACTAGGACCCACTATGTTTATTTGATGCATGACAATCTGTATTCTAAGATAGACAAGGCAGCTATAGCTAAAGAGTTCGGTGGTTCGATCCCTGGCTCCTACAGTCCACATGCCAAAGTGCCAGTGAGCAAGAGCGATAACTTTTAGTGGCCAACAAAACATTTCCCATTTACTTACCTAATGTGGAGGAGGCCATTTGTAAAATCAGATGTCTGACTTAATAACAATAAAATAATAAATAATACCAGTGCAATACTACTCGGCTACTGGGAATGAGGGAGTGGGTTCTCTTACCTCACAGGTGCAGGTGAGCCTGCGTGGGTGAGGCGCCTCCTGCTGGAGCTGGTACACTGAGGGAGGGAACACAGAAAGATAGCATTAATATCGCAAACCCATGATACTCACAAGGAAATAACAATGGAAGTTAATGTTTATAAATCGGGCTAGTAACAAAAAAAATGCTCCACTGAAACTTACAGTAAGACTTCCACACCGGTGGCCGGTATTCGTCATGATCTGTGAGCAGAAAAAAGAACAACAATGGATTAAACAGCTGCCACTTTACTCTAACACAATTTCCTCTGCTCCTGCGCCCCCAAGTGGAGAAAACGTGACAGTGATCAGAGCTGATTTGATTGGAGGGGTTCAGGATTCACTCATCTCTTTACTTTCGATATTAAATGCATGCAATAATATAAAGCTGCTATTTAACGATTTGTCTAATACATTCAATCAAAACTACTTAAATGATGGTTAGGTGGAAGAGCTGTTAGAAAACCATGGAAAAAGCATAAGTTACTCTATAATTTCCAATAATTTTGTAGCTTCAGCAAAATATATAAACATTAAATAAACTGATAAATATCTATATTAGGAGATTACACAGCTAACATTACATTTTCAGCTAACAGCACAAACGAATATAGAATTTTACCGCTAATACTTCATTAAATATGGCATATTTTTTACTCTTTACAGCATTTACATTCTCTACTTTTTCACTACTGGTCTGCAATAACCCAACCCAATATATATCACGGATGGAAGACGTATATAGATCCTAGTAACACCACATTATACAAGTACATGTAAGAGTCCTCTATTCAAAATGTTCAGTAAAATTAGAATGATTATCAGCTAAATGTAATCAAAGTATTATAACTTGCTCACTATGTGGCAGAGGGAGACATTATTTATTTAATATTGATGAATATTTTGGTATCAGTGAAGCGTTACCAATAAGCAGCCTGTAGCAGATCTTACCTACTTGCTATCGTGACTAAAGATTCAATGCTTGTTTGCCACACAACTAATCTGTTTGGAATTTGCCTCAGTTTGCACACAAGGAGACAATAATCGCAGCATTACACATAAGCAATGAAATATAAAACATAACCCACTCCCTATAGAAACACAAAATGCATCTATGGATGTTAAATACAGAATAAAATGGGGAATAAAGGGATTTGATGGTTCTGCAGGAAATGCTTTTTGAGGGAGTCTTACTTTTTTAATGACCCCTAACAAAAAAAGCTCAATATATTAAGAAGAATCCTGTTATATTACCTGAGTGTTTGATTTGTAATGGGAATCCTTCAATTGGAAAGTTTCCAGTAAGTAAACAAGTGCAGAGATTTGAGAGAGTTGCATGAAACGGAACTTTCAAATGCTGGATCCACGTTGTGTTCTCTTGTCATGTAAACAGAGGAGTTATAATACAGGAGAGTTGATCAGAGGAGGAACACATGAATCACCAGGTGAGCTGCTGCTTACCAAACACATTCAGGGCCATCTTGATTCTCTGGTGCGATGATGACGATGAGGATGATGATGATGGCCAACAATTAATCAGCAGATTCAAATCCCCAGTTAGAAAAAAAACAAACACCACCGGAGCCTAGTTGAGATCTAGAAAGAGAAACACACACATGTGGATATCAATGAATAAACAGATGTTGTGGTTTGATCCACCAGTGGCTGCGGGCACGAGGCTGCGCAGAAAAAAAGCTGACTAACGCTTTTTTTAAACAATAAATGACCACAGGCACGAGCTAACGTTAGCGGAGCCGCGCGACGCTGCTTCAGTTACAAGGCGTTTAAAACAAATAGAATCCCCGGGGAATAAAAACACGTAGACGAAGGGATGTCGTGGAGACAAACGTTCCCCACGGTCACGCGTGGAACCGACGCGGGGCGAAACGAGCCTGTGGTTTTATCCGTGTAACGGGGAGATGAGAATAAGACATGGGACTCACTCTCACAGCCGCTCTGCCCCGTGGTCGCCATCTTGCCGGGTCACGTGAGCAGTCTCGCCCTCGCTCTGTCTCGGGTAGCTATGGCAACGCACTTAATAAAGATAAGAATAAAGACACGTCGGTAATTATCGCGATAAACAATGATGATGTTAACACGTGTTGTTTGGACAGAACCGTAACACAAAAATAGATTGTCAAAGTCCTTTAGAATAAAATCAAAGAAATTAAATAAGATTAGCAATAAGGACCTTTTAGCAATAAAATAACCCACTTAGGATAAAAGCATAAAACAAGCAAGAGGTATACAAATAAGTTTTAAAGTCACATTATTATTTATTTTATATTGAAAGGCTGGTTTTAGCCCCAGAGTGAAGGTTGTGATAAGAAATATGTCAATATACATCAAAGCTTTGTTATATTGATGAAACTTATAACACAGTAATTATTGGTATTCTTTTATCAACCAGCCCTGATATAAACAAATGTTATTTAGTCGAATATAGTCCATTGACCCTGTGTTTACTCATGGATAACGAAAAAAAACCTATGTCACTATATTAAATATCACAAACACCCCGAATGCTTTGGTCTAGTATAAAAGAATAAATTTAAATATTTCAGGACGCCAATTTCCGTTGGCTTGGTCTGAAGAGTGTGGTGCTATAACCCAATGGACAGCACATAGGCACTAGGGAGCGATATCTCTACTCAGAATGAAATACGGTTAACCTCTGAACTACATGCATTTAACAGCTTTTGTTAGAAGTCTTTTCTACTTTTCTAGTACTATACATTGTATTAAATATTTGAGAATTCAGGCTAGAGAGATGTTATGCTCAGTCAAACCAGTGGAAATGGCTGTTTAACCCACTAAGTGTACATAAAGATGGACGACATGACAGCTCCACCAAAAGTGAAGCCGAAATGTCTCCAATTCCCTCCTGGTGGCTGGCTGCAGTAAAGGTAGTAAACCCCGCCTCCTCCATGTTAGAGGATGGCACACGGGCTAAACCCAAATGCCAGATTACACGTTTAGAAAGAATTGATGAATTGTATGATTGATTCCCAAGTGCTCATTTTTGGTTTAATTTAGTTATTTGATGCAATAAAACTGGGTGAAACATTGTGATTGGCAGCTTAGACTGACCAAGTGGATCATTAATAAATTCACTAAGAAGCCCATAAATCTGAAACGTTCATGTATATTGTGTTGGAGAACACATTGACATGTTTCATTGCTGCTCGTTCGACTGTAGCAGACCATAATCAACACTGACATTAATATTAAACTACATGCAGCATTTGAGCCCAAGGCCTTTCATTTGGAGTTTGGCTGAACTCTGCAGGAGCTAGTGAATGTTTCCAAATATCTACTCCAATCAATTCATATTTTCTGCTGTATGCATTTATTAATCTGTTAGATGGCAACTCCCTAGTGTGACAAAAATTTGCATATTCACATTACGGCTGCATTTACAACATTTAAAACGTATTTACTGAAGTATTAGCTACATTCAACACGGTATATAATGAGAGTTTAGCAAATAAACATCCTTTTGGGCTTGTTTTTGTTTAAATGTGAAATACACACATGCATTGTGTTATGTGTTTTCATTCTTCAGCTGCTTTAAGTTGCCTGATGCCTCCTTCTTATAAACAACATAAACATAAAAAAAACAATATAAAATGAACTATGAATGTCTGCAGCTATTCCTGCACTGAAACATTATCTCAAATGAATCCAGTGTCTGTACTCCTACCTCTCAAAATACTGAAGAATAGCGTTACTATATCGTGCAGACGATCATTTGAAGACGATGCTGTCCTTCAGCCAGGGCGCATGCATAAAACTAACAGCCCGTTTCCCGTCTTGGTGAACTCTGGGTTCACTCTGCGAGCCTTATCTCTTCAGCCCTGGTCCTACCAGTATCCTGTCTTCACAATAACTCAAAGTCCTCCCCGGGTAAGTGTCTGCCGGACTGGGACTTCTGACACTACTGCCTGCACCACTGCTAAAGGACTGTTGCAGGCATTGTTGCTTCACTCGAGGATTTCTGTTCTTGCGAGGCTTGATACTTACATCTCACATTCGACTTTTCACGCATTTACTTCATAGTTTGCTTGTACTCTAAAGTATAACAAGGCAAGTCTTTGAGAGCTAAGTAAATGGTGAAGTGCGTGCAGCGCCATCTGCTGCTGAAATGTATGACTTACACATTTGGAGCTCTTCGAAATGATTTGTGATCTATGAAACGATTGGAGGTAATATTGCTGCATTAATTTATCTAAACTACAACTAATTTAACAGACAATACAACACAATCATATTGTTAACTCATGTCAAGGCTTCACTTCTAAAGTTTTTAGAGTTCATACAGTTCTGCTGCGTATTAATAGATAGATAGATTACGTGTACATTAATTTAATGTGGCTTCAGTTTCATTTTTTTAAATAAGAATTTCATTTAATTTGCTCTGTCTGTAAACTAGTTATTTTTCAACCATGCAGATATTATTGAACCTAACAAGACTATTATACATTATACATGAACTGTAAACAAACCTACAATCTTTTTTGTCATCACTACTTTAATAATTAGTTATTTTGGAGACAGTCAGGTTTCACATTAAATTTTATTTCACTGATTAGGTCACATTTTAATTCATAAAACCACATAGAAACAGCTGCTAAAATAAACCAGCGAAGAAGAGGGTTATCTACGTCACAGTGACGTAGTGCGTACGAGGAAGTGTATTGACAACACGTTAGCTGAAAGCGCCTAGCACAACATTAGCTTACGTCGTTTTTGAAGAATTCTGGCGGTGTCTTGTGCGCAAAACTGACGTAAGCGTTAAACAACAACACTGTGCGAAACTTCCGCTGACATTTACGTGCAATTATTCACGCAGTGGATGGTGGAGCGAGCCGGGAACGCGAGCAAAGCTGCAGCCGGGATGGAAGACATGTGCGCCGGCTACCCCACTCCCGTGTACTCCCACGCCGGGCGGGGACCCTTCCAGGATGTCTACGAGCCCGCGGAGGACTCGTTCCTTCTGATGGACGCGCTGGAGAAAGACGCGCGGCGGCTGCAGGCGATCAGGTCAGACTCACGTTCCGCTGTAACCCGACCGGAAATGAGCCCCGTCACTCACCCCGGGTGCGTGTCTCTCCGCTGTCTGCAGCCCGGCCGTGTGTGTGGAGGTCGGCAGCGGCTCCGGAGCGGTGTCCGCCTTCCTGGCGTCGGTGGTCGGACCCTCAGCGTTACACATGTGAGCTAATATCCCATCTACAGTGAAATACACTCATGCATTACCACAGTGTGATCGTCAGTGTTTGTCTCCCCCCTCCCAGTTGCACTGATGTGAATCCCGCAGCAGCCCAGTGCACAGAGAAGACGGCCTCCTGCAACAGTGTTTCACTACAACCCGTCATCACAGACCTGGTGAGGCTTTCACATGCACACGCACGGATTTGAAATGAACCACAATGCGTATTGAAACGATCTCCTCTCTTCCAGGTGGAGAGTCTTCTGCCCCGGCTGAGTGGCAAAGTGGACGTCCTCCTCTTCAACCCCCCCTACGTGGTGACGCCATCAGAGGAGGTGATGCTCCTCAGGCCAGCAGCTTCTCTCCAGGTGGAAGATGGGGAGCGTTGTTAACAGTGGAAGCTTTCTCTGGTGTCCTCCTCAGGTGGGGAGCAGAGGTATCGAGGCCGCCTGGGCGGGTGGGACGCGAGGACGAGAAGTAACGGACCGATTTCTCCCCCTGGTGACGGAGCTGCTGTCCGCCACAGGGTTGTTTTACCTCATCACCATCGCTGAGAACGATCCAGGTGAGTTTTTAACGTCGGACGCGATTTTTGATTACGACTAAGAAGACGATTTGACACGTCTCCCTCTTTTGTCCACAGAGGACATCATCCGCTTCCTGGGGACACGGGGCTTGGAGGGAGAGTCGTGCTTGTCCACAAGAGCAGGGAACGAGAGGCTGTCAGTGCTTCGCTTCCACAGGAGACAAACGTGAGAGGAGGAATTCTGAGCTGTCAGAGAAGACACTGGACGGATTGAGACTCTTGGATGTGACCAGGACAATTGTCCAGATTCAGACCGAGTGGAAGGAGCTTCTGCTGTAAACATGCTGACATGACATCTGTATTTGACACTGTAACAGACATTTTAATAATGACGGACAAGAATTCATTACACCAACAGCGCTACAAGCTGATTCCAGTGCAGGCATTATTACAATTGTAACATTTCTAAAAAGATAATATTGGAATGTCATTTTAATTTTCAAGTACGATGCTTCTTTACACTAGAAGTTGAAATGCTACTTTCATCTCAACAAAGGACAGTTTGAAGTGGAGGGAAAAAAAAAAAGTTAATACTGTAAACTCTTCTATTCCTTTCCCACTTGTTTGTCTAATAAAGTGTTAGTTTTACACAAGCAAGCTGTTTAATCGTGTTAATGACAGGAATGGATGAAGTGGAGTTTGACGTCGGGTCTTTAACTCTGGGGGCTCGTCTTCCACACGCTGTGTCCGTCCTCGCTGAGGGTGACGGTGCCGCTGGCCACCAGCTCCAGGGCGGCGGGGAAGGCGCGGTGCTCGGCCTCCCGGATCCGGTCGCACAGAGCCTCCTCGGTGTCGCAGCTCAGCACGGGCACGGCCTCCTGCGCGATGATGGCGCCTGCGTCCACCTCCTCCTGTCGAGACAACAGCTGTTTAACGAATTCAAAGACAAACACAACTTCTCAGATGATATTTTTCCCACTTACTGCCACAAAGTGAACCGTGCAGCCGGTCACCCGCACCCCGGCCTGCAGCGCCTGCTTCTGGGCGTTCACGCCCTTGAATGACGGCAGCAGGGATGGATGGATGTTCAGCAGTTTCCCTGCAACAGAAACCAAAGCTGTTTAACACAACTTCGGAATTAAATGTAAGAAAAGCGTTGTCGTCCTGATGCCATCTTCACACCGTTCCATTTCTTGACAAAGTTGCCCGTGAGGATCCTCATGAACCCAGCGAGACACACCAGCTCCACCCGGAACTCCTCCAGCACGCGGTCGATGGTGCCGTCAAACTCCGCCCGGCTCCCGTACATTTTGTGGTCCACCACCTGTTTAAGGTCGGACACAAACGCTTAATATCCTCATCTAATCACTGAACTTGGGTTTTTTGATTATTCTCATGAATATCTGCGTTACTCGTGTCTGGATCCCAGCCAGCGACGCCCTCTTCAGGCCCTGGACGCCCGGCCTGTTGGAGATGACGACCACAATCTCTGCCGAGCTGGACGGACGCCTGGCCTGCTCGATCAGGGCCTGGAGGTTGGTGCCTGGGACACAGAGGAAACTTTTTATAGACAAATCGTGAGGAAAATATCAAGTGGGAACTAAATCCCTCCACAGAGCACATTCATCAAATCCTTTGATTCCTTTCACTCAGAGTTGAGTCCAGCTGCAACTCTTACTGCCATGTGAATGAAGAACACACCTGTTCCAGAGATGAGAACAGCGACTCTCGTCCTTTTGCGCGGTGTGCCGTCGCTGCCGTGACAACCGTTATTCTGCTCGACCCCCGAGTCTCCGGCGGCGACCGACCCCGCCTTCAGCAGGCTGTTGCCCAGGTTACGCACCACCACAGATTCTGCCCCTACATCAACACACACAACAAAACGTCCATTTTCACCAACCTCTGCTTTTTCATGATTCTTGGAGGATTCATAGTTTGCTTGTACTCTAAAGTACAACAAGGCAAGTGTTTGAGAGCCAAGTAAATGGTGAAGTGAGTGCAGCGCCATCTGCTGCTCAAATGTAAGACTTACACAGTTGGAGCTCTTCGAAATGATTGGAGGTAATATTGCTGCATTGCACTTTATCTGAACTACAACTAATTTAACAGACAATACAACACAATCATATAGTTAACTCATGTCAATGCTTCACTTTTAAAGTTTTTCGAGTTTATGCAGTGTCTTAATTACGTGTACATTAATTTAATGTGGCTTCAGTTTAATTAAAAAAAATTTTAGTAGAGAATTTCATTTAATTAGCTCTGTCTGTAAACTAGTCATTTTTCAACCATGCAGATAGTATTGAACTCCAGGTTTCAGTGGCTGACCAGGCAGCTTGTGAGCCAGTGAGCCCACTATCCAGGCCTCCTCGTGGGCTTGCAGCTGCCGCAGGACCCCCTGGGCCTCCAGCGGGGCCACCACCAGCACGGCGCCCAGGCCGCAGTTGAAGGTGCGGGCCATCTCGTCGTCGCTCAGGCCGCCCTCCCTGTGCAGCCAGGAGAACACGGGGGGGATGTTCCATTGAGAGGCGTCTGAATCACACAGAGAGACAACAGGGGGATATTAAAGAGGGAGCAGAGAGGGACCTCAGGGAAAGTTTATTCATGTTTACGCTTGAACAAAGGTCCTTCAACTATAATCATTTATACAGGAAACTTTCTTTCTTCCTGTTTTCCTCTGCTAATGCAGCTCTCCACACTGTTGATGTCAACACTTGTTTATGCTTAGGATGCAGATGAAGGAGACGTGTACCTAAATCAACCGCCAGCTCCTCGGGCAGCACCCGAGGGATGTTCTCCAGGAGCCCCCCCCCTGTGATGTGAGCGTAGGCTTTCACGGCGCCGCTGCGGAGGACGGGCAGCAGCAGGCGACTGTAGATCTTGGTCGGTGTGAGCAGCACCTCACCTGGAGGCGACAGAACGGTTCAAGTGTGGGTTGGGACTCGAGTGTTTGCATCTGGGGTGAAAACGAAACACAAACGTACCGACGGTCTGCCCAGGGCCGCAGAACGGGGCGGGGGAGCTGTAGCCGAGGCGGGCCCGCTCCAGGACTTTGCGGACCAGGCTGAAACCGTTGCTGTGGACGCCGGAGGACGCCACCCCCAGCAGCATGTCCCCCTCGGCGATGTCCCCCAGTCTGGGCAGCAGGGCGCCGCGCTCCACCGCTCCCACGCAGAACCCGGCCAGGTCGTACTCGCCGGGAGCGTAGACGCCCGGCATCTCTGCCGTCTCACCCCCTGGACAAGGACATTTTTGCAAACAGACATCATAAGCATAGATAATATTCATCATTCAGTCATTGCACTGTCACTTGTCTCACCCAGCAAAGCGCAGCCCGCCATCTCGCAGGCCTTAGCGACGCCGCCGACCACCGCGGCGGCCACGTCCACGTCCAGCCGGCCGCAGGAGAAGTAGTCGAGGAAAAAGAGCGGCTCGGCGCCCTGGGCGAGCACATCGTTCACGCACATGGCGACCAGGTCCTGACCCAGGCCGCCATGCTGCCCGCACGCCTGAGCAATCTGATGGAGAACCACAAACAAACTGTTTTTAAAAATCACCACTTTTCTTGAAGTTTGGCACCTTGAGAAATCCAACCCACTAAGGATTGTAATTTAATCTCCAGGCTCTCCAACAATGAGATCAATCTGCTCCGAGCATCCACAAAATAATCCTGGATCTTTCACACTTTAAATGAATTTGTATTTCTCTTTTTTAAGAAGCCAGAGCCTAAGCCCTTGAATGTGTCTGCAGATAAGCTCGTCTCCCCCGCTGCTCCATTACCACGCAGCCAAATCTGGATCCTATTTTCAATGGTTACTCGTTATAGCCCGTTTGGAAATTACCAAAGCCAATTTGGACCGAGCGGAGCTTTTCAGCACTTTCATTAGATTCTCATTTGTTCCAGTTCTTAGCGGAGACAGTCACATATCGAGAAAAGACAGTGGCGCCTGCGAGGAGACATCAAACTCCTGTCCCACCTTGAGCTTGGTGCCCACGCCGTCCGTCCCAGACACCAGGATGGGGTCCACGAACCCTGCAGCCTTCAGGTCGAAGAGACCAGCGAAGCCTCCCAGTTCTGCATTACACCCTGATGGAAAACACAAGTTACACAATTACTGCATTCGTACCATGTGTAATGAATGATTTTACTGTGTGAAGTCATCTTCTGTCTGTGTTAAGTGTCTTTTTGTTGAACAGGACACTGAAGTTACCAGAGCGAGACGTAGCTTTAGCCAGAGGTTTGATCAGCTCCACCAGCTTGTTACCGGCAGCGATGTCCACTCCGCTCTCCTTATAGGTCAGACCTCTGTCAGAGACACAGTTTTTATTATCCCCACTGGCTTCAGGTCTAAATCTGAAATAGGTCTCATTTTTTTTTTTAACTCAAAGGGGAATTTCTGGTTGTGGGGATAACACACAAATTAATGATAAAAAATAAAGGATATAAGCTAATTTACAGAATTATTTACGTGGTGATTAGAAAGAAAAACTAGGACACAAGTGCATGTACACTGATGTTTATTATTCAATCGGTTCTATAGGATTTACAGTGTGGAGATGGAGAATAACAAACACAAAATATAAAAAAAAAGGGAGTGTTTCAGTTGAAGTGTGTGTTTTTGGCGTGCGCCACACTCACACACACCTGGATTGGTTCAGGTGAGCGATGGCCCGGTGGCCGATGTCGCGGCGGTAAACCGCACCCGGGAAGCCGATGGCAGCCACGCCCTGGTTGGCGGAACGCAAGGCCGCTTCCAGGGAGGAGCTGACCGCCGTGACAGTCAGGACCCGCCCACCGCTGGAGACCACGCCTCCTTCCTTCAGGGCGGTACCGGCGTGGAAGACCTGCAGCCCGTTGTCCTGAACCTGGGAGAGGCCTGAAGGACAAGAGTGATTAGAGATGTTATTTTTTTTTATTTTTTAATATTCCATGAGTTTATCAGTTGTCAGACGCCATGCATCTAAAAACTGATAAATGTGGCTTTTATCACTTTTTTGACTCCATCTTACTATAGTGTAATATTTGTCATATCTCACTATACCCTGACATTCAGCCCACACAGGCTTTGCTGCTGCAGTGTCGTGCAAACCTGTGATCTCGACTCCTTTCTTGTAGGAGCCAGGGTAACCGGGGCTGGCCATGACAACCGTGACAGCAGAGCTGTCTTGCTGCCACACGGGGGGGTTGGCAGCCAGTGTGCCTTTCATGGTGTTCATTATCACTTCGTACAGGTCGCTCTTCAGCAGGGGCAGCAGCACCTTCAATAAAAATACATATCTAATGAGTTGACAGTCAAATGTAAGGTTTCTTGTGCATCGATGGGTTAGGGGCGACTTGTACCTGACACTCTGGATCCCCGAAGCGACAGTTGTACTCGAGCACCTTCGGGCCCTGCTTGGTCAACATCAGCCCCGCGTACAGCACACCTGGAAACACAATCCAAGATGGAGGCTGTGTGTCATTCATCTGAAACCATCAACTCACGGCTGCATAGACAACAACACATGCAAGGGACCGAGCACTCACCCACGTAAGGAGCTCCCTCCTCCTTCATCTTGTCCACCGTCCTCTGAAGGACCGTCTCTCTGATCTGCTGCAGCAGCTCCTGACTCACCTGCACAGGAGTCGGATCACCTCACATTAGCATCACCGTCCTTCTGGTTCTGTTAAGTGGTCAAATGTCAGCACGGTACCTGAGGGGTGGGGCAGTAGGCCCCCATGCCGCCGGTGTTTGGCCCCAGGTCCCCGTCCTGCAGCCGCTTGTGGTCCTGCGCTGGAGGCATCGGCGACACCGAGGAGCCGTCGCTGAAACACAGACACTAAAGGAGCAGGGAAGCCTCCTGTCAATTTCCCCTTCAGATCCAACTGGTGTAAATAATAAGTGAATTTCAGTTTAATCGTTTTTTACTCACAGACACTTCCTCTCCCTCCAGGAGCTCCTCCACCACCACAGTGTCCCCTGCAGCTCCAAAGGCTTTGTCCTGTCAGAGAGACAACGTTCACATGCTGCTCTGATCCATTGTTCCAATAAAACAAGCGTCTGCTCTAAACCGGCCTGTTTGGTATGGGTCGTGCTGTTGGCCTGTGGTAATGCTCCAGCACACTTTATCTTTCGTGTGCTGGATGTTGAGTGCCGAGCTTTTTACAACACAATCTTCAGACCCAAGTTCACAACTTTTCAAGATAACACACAGAACAAAACACTGCAGCAACAAATCAAAATTTGTGCTTTTACTTTGTAGTAAAATTGCCCAAGAAGTTGTGATTCTACAAATGTCTAGGTCAAGTCAGATAAGGTCAAATTAAAAAAAGAATTATCACAATGAAGTAGAGGCATATACATACAGATTTTTGTGGAATTAGTAAGTACATTACCAACTACAAACTATCAACTCTGAATAAAGTAAAAGCACAGAAACATACAAGGGAATTATCACTGACCAGTCTATTCATCACTGTTCAAGCAGGGCTGTTCAAAAGGCAGCAGTCAAATGTGAATATTCGACCGACTCGTCGTAAATATAGCCTTTATGAGATTATTATTTCTAAGACTTCAGTATGAGGTTTAGCTACATATTGTCTGTCGGAGTCGGGTACCTTCATGATGTCCATCACAGCCTGACAGGCCTCCTCCTGGTCTCTGGCCACGATGACTCCCTTCCCGGCTGCCAGGCCGCTGGCCTTCACCACCAGCGCAGGAAAGTCGGCACTTGAGACGGAAAACAACGAGAGCAGCTCAGTAACGTGAAGAAGGAATCACTTCCAGGGGAAACACATCTGGAGCAGATGCTGTATTGCCGATATAAAACCCCAAATGTCTTCTGTGGACCGTTTAGCATCTGCAGAGCACACCGTTGTGGACGCGTGTGGAGGAAGCTGGCAGAGCGTGGCAGCTGTTATCTGCCCAAGATGGTTTATATGACCAAGGAGATGAGTTTCAGTGAAAAGTTACAACTCTGTCTCTTCTTCAAGGGCGCTACGAAAAACAGCCATCACTTCTGAGATCATTAACTTTGAGAATAAAACAAATTCTGTCAACATTTCCTTTTTCTATCAGAACACAATTTCCCGTGTGGTTAATGGCTCTGAAACGAGCTTCCTGCAGGAAGTAAAAACTGTCTGATAGTTTGCATTTAACACAAAGGACACATGTCTATTTATACGTCTCTGGACTCGGGACGTGGGCACAGATACACTGGTCTGCTGTACTGACGTGCGGATGTAGTTGCAGGCCTCCTGGGGGTCGGTGAAGGAGCCGTAGCGGGCCGTGGGGATGCCGTGTCGCTCCATGAACGCCTTGGAGAAGCTCTTGCTGGCTTCCAACTGAGCGGCTTTTCCAGAGGGGCCGAAACACGGCACCCCGGCTGCCGTCAGGTCATCGACGATACCTGAAAGAGACGTTAGCTTAATTAAATCCCGATGTGACATTTGTAAATGTTTTCAGACTCAAACAATGTTCCTGCTCTGCCGCTGAGCAAGGCTCGGTCAGTTTGTGACGCGTTTGAAGACGAGGAAGCAGGAGGGGTTCTCTGTGAGTTAGCCGTCTTTATTGGTTATGAATAGTTTTTTTCAAAGTTGAGCAATGAAAGCCAAAAGTCTAGGTGAGCAAATGTTTTTACTTCATCTATCTATCTGCTTGAAAGGCTGGGAAATGGAAGTTTGTGTCAACGTGGGCGATTCTGTCCGCTCCCTCAGGTTTCAATGGGTTAAAGGTGGCCAGACGGACACGAGACACAGGAGACAATATAATATCCACGGACTTCTCTTACCTGCAGCCAGCGGCACCTCAGGCCCGACCACCACCAGCCCCACATGATGATCCTTGCAGAACTGAGCCAAGATGGAGTGGTTGCTCACCGATACCTCTGCGTGGAGGGAAATCACAGGAAGCAAGAGTTTGATCTTTATTTTTATAACTATTACCACCACCGCTTCAGGATTAAGAGCTGAAGCACAAACACATGATGCTTATCACAATGTGGAATTTGCCGGTCTCTCCGAGTGTTTGTATTTACCGGAGTTGCTGATCTTCCCACAGTTGGCGGTGCCGGCGTTACCCGGGGCCACCAGGACCTGCTGGATCTGTGGCGACTGGGCCAGCTTCCAGGCCAGTGCGTGCTCCCGTCCTCCGCTGCCAACCAACAGCACCCGCTCTGCCATGGCACCTGGGTGAGAAATGAAGAGATCCCCAGCGTGTGGCATTAGGCTTAAAACCGAGCACGCCTACATGGTGATTTCCTGCCGGCGCTTCTCCTCCGCCTCCAAGCGTTTTCGCAAAGCAGCCATTTAATTGCATGCAAGGCCTGACCTATAACGAAAAGGAGTTTGCCGAGCTGCGAGGGAAGCGCTGACCTTTACCGAGGCCCGGGGTCTTATATTATCTTGTAACGCCCGACTAACAAGGATCCAATCAACTGGAACAAGAACACAAGTCAACAATTAAATGGCGTGGTCACCGAGCACTGAGGGGCTGAACACGGCCGGCTCATTTGCATGGAAAAACAAAACCATTATCAGGTGGAGATACAGTAAACCATCCGCCGGAGCCTCGGCAGCTTGGTTCCTCTGAGCCTCTTAAATCAATTTTCTGCAAAGACGATATTTCATTTATTACTTGCGGACGCCTTTTCTCATTTAGCCGTGGTTATTGCAGGCAGCGACAATGTTTGTCATTTAATAATTGATTATATTTGAGAGGATTTAACACAAGAAATAAAAACGGTTCTTTTATTTTAAAAGTAAAACATGATATGCACCGGCACACAGTGTGAATTCACAGTGTTCCTCATGACACACGTTTGGAATCAATGTAATCTCATCACTTGGATCAGGCTCACGTGCTGTTCTGCATTTCCAAAACTTAATTTTACCCCTTAATGTGGTTTTAAAAAAACGTATTACATCTTCGAGTGCGCTTTAAACCCCCTGCAACTCAAACAGGGTCAGAGTTCAAACCCTCCCAATCTGTGTTGACCTGAAACCTGTGACTTGTTGTGCAATTGCGAGGTTTACTCTAAAGTAAAAAAAAATAAATGAAGGGTTCCGAGTGTCACATGGTTCTGATAGATCCCTGTGAGGACGAGCCGGGATCAGATAAGAGCACAAAGGGCTGAGTGTTGCACAGTGGTCGCACACGATCCACAATTAGCCAAAATCACCGCTTTTGATTGAAATCACGTCAGTCATGTGACTCACGTGTCAGAGAGCACATGAGTCTGAAGGAGCCCTGGAAGAAAACTACACATTTATATAAAAGTGTTGCACAATTTATCATTATTGATGTCTTTAAAATGACTTTAAAGTACTTTTGACATGTTATTTTCCCACCATGCTGCATATCACTGTCCTGCACTGAGGATGAAATTAACATATTGATGAGTGAACTGACTTTTCTTTGGTTAACTCACAATTTGTTTGAAAGGTATCTACATAAAGAAAGTATGGTTGATAATGTGGATGCACGTGCTTGTAAACTGCATGCACTGTTCTGCAATAGAACACAACCGGCTGGGTCTAATGCCTGATGCAACCTCTTTCATTAGCCCAGATCATTTCCCACTAAAGTCAATGCGTTTCCACTGCAAGCAAATCAAGTGACTGTAAAACACTGTGCGACTGAAACAAGCGAACACATGAACATGGACACTCACCTGTGCGCGTTGACTGTACGTGAAAGCAGGAAATAGCCGTAGCCCAGTTCAGGACAACAGTGACAGGAGTGTGTGTGCTCTGCTCGCAGCCGGGGGACTGACACTGTCCCACACACAGACGCTACGCCAAACACACACCCACGCACCCACGCACACACACAACACACACGCCACACACACCACGTGGATTCAATATCTCAGTGATGTGCGTCGTAAACGATTCGAGAATCGCAACGTAAAGTTACGCAACAAGTGCAAAGTGTCGTTAAAGTGTCAAATAAGTTGCTGATTAAAGTTGATTTTCGGTTTCTCACCTTTATTTTGCCGCGGAGAGGTTTCTTGGGAGAGATTCTTCTTCTTCTTCGTCTTCCTCCTCTGGCTGCACCGACAGAGAGGATCATGGGAGTTGGAGTCAATCGGGTGTTGCCTCAGAAGCAGCATTCCCCCGTTTTCCCTAAAAACAAACAGACATGATCATGTAACTTTCCTCCAATTAAAGTCCGTGTAAATAACATGTTCTGCCTATTTTTCATATATATTTTACACATTTCTTTTCAAAAATTATGTGTCAACAAAAGTGACAAAAATCCTGTTTTGCAGACAATAAAGGAGCCCACTTATTTACCTTGTGTAAATAAACTTTGCATAAGTACAGACTTTTTAAGCATCATATAAATGTGTTAAATAATTTATAAATACATAAGGATGCTATTTGCAGAGGTGGTACTCGGATATTTGACCAAAACTACAATGTAAAAAATGTCACCCCGACAGATTTATCAGCAATATGACGTTGATGCTGATATGAAAACTTACTTTACAGAATAAAAATACAATGCATCTATGTTTAAATTGTTTGATAAGCACATCTTTGGAGTCATTGCTACTTTTTTTTAAGTATCGGCATCAAAATCTTTCACTCCCTCAATGCAGTACTGACACCAACAAGAATTCATATAGATCAGGTCTTAATAAAAATAATACTTACTCATTATTGTTTATATAGTTTCATTTTTATATAACAGCCATGTAACCTTTTGTTCTTGTGGTTTCCTAAATAACCTCTACACTTTATTTTCCTTATTTATAAGATAAGATAGATAAATGTTCTTTATAGATCCAAATTTGGGAAATGATTGTATCACAACATTATGTCAAGGGCAAAATATATACATCCTATATGTAGGAATACACAGTTACATTGGCTAGTCTGTTGTATTTTAAAGCTCCTGATGTTTTTAATCTTATTCTAAAAAGTGCAACTATAGCAGTAAATTAATTGCAGTGGAGTAAAATATTACAATATTTCACTCTGAAATAAAAAAGTATTTATTGGAGCATAAAATGTGAACACTCAGGTCAAGTGCAGTTAACTCAACACTGCACTTAACTACAAAGCTCGAGTAAATCTTATTTTCCACCGGTGCTTCTTTATCACTTGTACTGACAACATTCAAGCGTGTTTAATCCTAATCCGATTATGTATCCCTTTAACCTTTGTCTAATAGCAGCTGATTCTCAAATGCATCTAGAAAAAACAAGAAAACAAGTGATGATGCTTGGCTCTTTATCGTTTTATTTTCACCATTGTGCTTTTTTAAGCTACCGAGATTAAAAATATCTTTATGAAGTGTGGCTTGGCCGAGATAAGCAGCAACAACAATGAGCTGCAGATAAACAACGTGAATCAGATACTAGATATTTTTGCAATAACTCTGAATTACACAGA
Organism: Pleuronectes platessa; assembly: GCF_947347685.1. Classification (NCBI taxonomy): domain Eukaryota; kingdom Metazoa; phylum Chordata; class Actinopteri; order Pleuronectiformes; family Pleuronectidae; genus Pleuronectes; species Pleuronectes platessa. The sequence continues at coordinate 7,711,069 of NC_070649.1, forward strand.
ATCGCTGTTGTGAGAAATGATGGATGCGATTTCTAAACGGATCAGATAAAAGATTTTATCCTGGAAACTTAACGCAACTCGAGAGGTTTCTACACCTTAATAAAAAGATAACAGTGATGAAAATGTACATGGATGATGGTGAAATGACTTACTCGTCAGTTTCTGCTCCACAAAATGTCACAGTATCAGTTTTATTTCTCATATCACATTAAAAAGCTTGTAAGGTTTCAAGTCTCGAGTCCACGTGTGCCGGTGAGGTCACAACAGAGGGAGTTCAGGGGCGCTCAGGAGTTCTTGTCCGACTCCAGACTGTCGCCGGGCGAAGAGCGTGACGCCCGAGCTGTACGCTGCAGGGATCGTGATGTGCGTCAACAGGGGGCGCTCCTGCTCCTCTTCTCTGACCAGCTGTCTCACCTGACCTAATCGGAAGAAAAGAGGGAGACAAATAAGGGGAATGTTTTTACAAGCCCAAAAAACGCTTTGCAAAACTGTAATCATTCATTAATGATTTACCCTCAACATCCAGGTCTTTCCATCGCGGGTCAGACTGGCTCTCTGAGAAACCTGACATACAGGAATCAGGCTTTAACCGCTGCAGGACGTCTTCTCGACGAATCAGCAGCACCGATTCACTGCAGAGTCGCTGGTGCACCTCGTCCTCGCTTACTGGAAGAAAGATGTCACACCGGGATGGATGAGAACGCACCAACGCCAGGTGGACAAGAGTCGCTTCCTTCCCGTTACTCACCTACATCTAAAGGATTCGTCATGAACACGGCGTTGGGTGCGACCCCGAATATGAGCTGGTGGTGCCAGGCGTCGGGCACCTCCTCCCCCGCGGGCACAGACAGCTGCATGTTCATGGTGGCCACTGGAACAGCACCCCTTCGGATCCAGCGGGCGAGCCAAGGGATCAGCTTCACCCGGCGGCGAGGGTGAAGGTGGAAGAAGCGACCCATCACCTCGCCTTTACTGGCCTCCTCTGCTCCTGCGATAAGCTGAGCGTGAGTCGCACCTGAAAGGAAAACACAGGGCTTGAGTTACACACCAGAAATGTCCAGTGTAAAAACTGTGGCGCTGGAAAAGTTAATTAGAGCTTCTCTCCTCCGAGGGGAAATAAACCCATTGTCTCATTCAAGAGGGTCGTATTTGAAATGGCCCACTTGGCAGTGCAGCCAGCTGTCAGGCTGTGGCAGGAAGGAAGCAGCGATCACGGGTTCAAGTGGTGACGCAGCCTCGTTCGGCTGCTGCAGGTGGAGGTCACCACCGGTATCTGTGAACCCTGAAATATGACTGCCCGTGGAGCCCGGTTAAAATATGCGTCAGTACAGGGTCAATCTTTATGTATTCATAATTTATTACCTGATGCGTCACGGGGGAACCTGTAGGGAGTTAGAGTGTTTATCGCTTAATATCTGCCAGTGTAGTGAAACAATAAAAGCAGCATTATAATGTTCTTACCTGCTAAATGAAGCGATTTGATAATTAACTGCATCAGGACCAAGATGTTTAAAGGTGATTCATGCACAATCATTAACTTTTTTCCAAGTTCTATATAAAGTTTTTACATATTATTAGAGATTCAGATGAGAACATGCTGGTTATTGAGAAATCATCATGACGTTTTGTTGCTCGTCACAATTTACTTTCAGTTTAAATTTAGTTTGAGGTTCTCAGAAAACAGCAAAATGGAGCCACAATATAAACATTTGAACTCCTCTTGCTGAACGTGTTCATGCAGGTTTAACCTCACACAGGTGAGGACATGATCTTTTCTAAGTGAGGCCCTCGGGTGCAGTTTTGGCAGCAGTGTATCATCCGGGACATTTACCTGCTTCGCTCCGGGACAGCAGGTAGTCGGGCAGCGGGGACTCGGTCCTCCTCAGGCGAGTTTGCACACAGCGGTCGGCCTCCTCGGGGGCCACGTCCACGCCGAGGGCCCTCAGCACGTCCACCACGGCAGTGGCCCCGCAGGCCGACGCTCCTATCTGCAGGGTCTGCCTCTCCAGCGCCTCCTGGAGGGACCACAGCATGGCTCTACCACCCTCCTCCTCCTCCTCCTCCTCCTCGTCACCATCATCATGAGCTCCACGAAGCTGCTCACACACTGACTCCATCTGAGAGGCTCACCTGGAAAAGCAGGCTTTTAGAATTGATTGCACTTCAACACAACAGCAAGATAAAACATGCACCGTTTCCTGATCATCTAAAACACGTATTGCACTAAATCTATGTGCCAAATTAAGCCAGAGGGACATAAAGTGGCTGTAGTAAAGTATAGATTTACAATAAAATGTATATATCCGTCTTAACACAGTTTAGTTCATTATAAATGTCATTGATAACCTTGCTCGCTTTGCAACTTAATCTCTTGATTGTAGCAAAAAGGAATAAACAGTGTTTGTGTGTTTTCTTACCACAACAGAAACCGGCTGCAACAATAACATGCACTGCGCGTGCGCACACCACACGTGGTTCTATCTTCAGGGATTTGTTTGCGAGTAGGATAAGGAGGCGTAGTGGCAACTAGCGCCCCCTGCTGGCCGCCTCCAGCCAGGACAGAAGGCAGAAAAGCACCACACAACTGGAGATGACAAAACCACAACGTGCATCATTCACAACTACAGGTACTTCGCGGTATAATGTATATTTGTGTTGTGTGGTATTCAGCGTATATATTCTACAGGTCATGTACACAGATTGATCCACATTATTAAGGCAATAATAAACAAATGCAAAAACTACAAATATACTGAACGGATGCAAGAGGCTCTACCTCAGTTTCCACATTGCAAAACCCTCCACACGTTTAACACCATGACAGACAGCTTCACATTTGAGCCGATAATGTGATAATTCACAAAGATTAACTTCAGAATCCCATTCTCCTTTCAACGGTATCCAAAAAGACGGAATAAAAGATTGAGATACAAACATAAATGTGTGCAATATTCTGCGTTCCAATATAAAATGTCAAGGAAAACACTTTTGGAGCCATATCCTGAAGCCTGAGCCGATACTGCATCAACAGCTGCTGCGGTGATACGGATCCTTAAACGCTCTGCACAGATACAATCAGGAGTCTTAGCGCTTTCAAGCAACGTGTGATTTGTGGAGCTTGTGTGAAAGGCCGAGTTTGACACAGAACAAAATGCACCTAAAGCGTCTCAGCGGAGGGAGGGAGGGTGGCCCGGGGTGTTACAGATTGTGAGGCAATTGTCAATTGTAAGGCCAATACACAAACAGGCCTGAGTGCCACATGACCTTAAACACCAACGAGCATGAACAGAATATCCTGAAAAGACAGATTCTACCTATATACCTAAATTATAAGGTATATGAATAGACCTTTAGAAATTATGAAGGTCGTCCAAGATAGAGATTGACAACTGTGTGCTTCCAATAAGAAGCAAGGTCTCCCCTCCTTTGCAAGAAACAGAGACCAGCACCTCATAACTGTGGTTATAGTTAAAAAATGGCATGTAGATATATTATGACATTTCATAAATGTCATCAAAGAGCTGATTAGTAACACAATTTGTAATCGACTGGTCACTTTTTGACTAAAATGACCACATATTGTTCACAAAAATTGGAAATGGAGGCTCAGCATGCTAAAAAGATAGTTTTTTACATTTCACTTATTTTAGATGCTTGGACTCCAAAGACTGCCACAGATGCTGCTCTTCTCCCTGTTGCACTCAGATGCAGCCACACTGACACTGCCAGTTTCCCCATCAAGCCAAGAGATGTCAGTGTGGCTGCATCTAATGCGCAGCACAGTGAGAGGAGCAGCATATGTGGCAACACAGCAGATACAGGGTGGTGTCACCGAGGTTGATGCTGGGGGGGGGGGGGGACAGCCTGAGGGGTGCAGCGTGTCGCTAACGGCCGCCTCCCTCTTTGTGTCCTGCACAGTTATCACAGGTGGACGGTGAAACTGGAGAGAGCAGGGAGCCTGGATTCTGTTCTTCACCTGAGGCAGAGCAGCTCCTCAGGAGAAGTCAGAGCAGGGTTGCTGTAATCAGGATGCTGCTTTCGTCCTCTCTCCCCATTTTCAGTTTCCATTTACGAGGTCAGGAGTTTGGAGCAGGCACTTGGGAACAACACTTGATTTCATGAAGCACAAATGACATCCAACAGCCGCCGCAGTTCAGTCCACTTCGCCAATCATGTGGCAGCGGAGCCGAACGCGACAAGAGCTTCAGAAATGTAAAACATCAAACATGAGAATGGGGGGGGGGGGGGGGGGGGGGGGGTTTGATATCAGAGACTTTGATCAGGATATGATTGCTGGTGCCAGATGAGCTGGTTTGAGTGTCTTTTGCGGAAAAAGGCTGATCTCCAGGGATATTCACACAAAACAGGCTCCAGTTTTTGCTCGGAACGGCGTGAAAAACAAGACAAAAAACATCCAGTGAGCGGCAGCTCTGTGGCTGGAAACGCCTTGTTGATAGAAGAGGTCAGAGGAGAGCGGCAAGGGCTGGTTAGAGCTGACAAAAAGACTTGTCCGTACAGCTGCGGTGAGCAGGAAAGCCTCTCAGGATGCACAACGCGTCCAAGCTCGAGGCGGATGGGCTACAACAGAAGAAGTCAGGTTACACCGCTGTCAGCCGAGAACAGAAATCTGAAGCTGGAGTGAACACAAGCTCATAAACACTGGACAGTAAAAAGACAGGAAAACAAAGTCTGCCGAGGTGAATCTGGGCTTCGGTTCTGGCTTTATAATGCCAGAGATTGCCGCATGTTATCATAGGATATTTTCAGATATGAACCATCCACAGTTTTCCTTTCGCTTATGAAGGAGCATATGCATAGGCAGCAGGAGAAAGTCTGGGTTGGAAACGATCCTCAACCTCAGGACAATCTCAGGAATATTCAGGCAAGGGGTGGTTGAGAGCAGAGGTAGAATACACCCTGTATTAATGTTGTGTTCCTAATAATGTGAACAAGGCCAAGTAAGTCAGAGCGTTACACAATGAAACCTGCAGGAAAAGAAACACGAGAGTCCACAGAGAAAAAAAAATGAATGAAAGATTTAAAGAGTTTTGGTTTATTCAGAAAGTCTAAGCTCTGCCTTGATCTCCCCCACAGTAACTTTTATCCGTACTGATCCGTGATCAGGAACATCAATCCTGGTTGGTATTCGTCTCACCTCCCCCTTCCTCCGCTGCGGTGGAGCGACGGCTGCTGGGAGTACTACAGGAGGAGAGTGATTAGAAGTGACTGGGCTCTCCGGGCGCGATCCAGAGGCCTGCGTGAAGCATGCCAAACGAAGAGATGAGGGAGGAGGAGGAGGAGGAGGAGGGAGGGGGGAGTCTTCACATATCAGGGAGGCTGCGTCAGAGTCTCAGAGGCAGCCTTCACCTCAACATCACCTTTTCTGAAATGCAAGCGATGGAGTGCGGTTTTCTTTTTGTAAAGGCTCGGTTGATTAGTCATCACACCCGTCAACAAATATGTTTTGTGTTTGAAAAAAACAGACGTTCTGTTTGCTGAGAGGGAAATGATTAATGTGAACACTGTGGACATGAGAGTTGAGGCAAATGGAGATGTGCAAATAAGTTGAAAGTAACTGAGCGGAGGAAAGAATCGGCGGCTCTTTGCATGAATGAGATCGAGCCTGTGATGGCGTGACAAGAAAATAACACAATAGAAATAGAGGAATAAAGAAAAGCAGCATGATACGGTGGCGTGTTTGTGGGGGGGGGGGGGGGGGGGGGGGGGTGCTCTCTGCTCCACTACCTTTTTCAACAGGTCAATTTGTCCACGTCTCTGAAGCATGAAATTCATTTGTGAATGTACGGAACCTTGTACCTATTGACACAGCATTAATATTTAACGGGGCATTTCAGTGGTTATTGACTCTGACTTCGCGAACACGCAGGAAATCTCTCCCTCGCTAGAAAAAGTGTTAGTTCTCCTCTGTCTAATATCTTCTATAAAACAGATACATTGTTCCCCCACCTCAGCCCTGAAGTGAAATAACCAAGAGAGATAAGATGGAATTGATGATATTATTTGTAACCAGTAGACACGTTAACTGTCAACATTTGCAAACATCGGAACACGACTGCTTGACGACACGTGTCCTGGGTTCCAGTGTAAAGCAGTAGGATGTAATGTTGACATGAGTTATATAAGACTATGTTCTGAAACATGTAAATAAGGAATATGAATGGAATATTATATTGGTAACTAAAATCGTAATTGAGGTAATGTCAATAGTTGGAATATATTGCAGTCAATGCAAAACGCAATGCAATGCATAAGAACATCAGCCTTACCTGAGTCGTTATATGTCACCAACCTGCTCCCCTGCAGTGGCCCCCCCGGCCGACCTCCCTTTGCCCATCAAACCCTTTCAGAGGCTCCAGGATGTGGCGGCAAGTTTCTCTTTGAATCTAAAGGATAAGAACGTCACTCCACTCCTTAAAAGTCGACTACATCTGTACCCATCTACGAGAACGGAAGCTTGTGGAACTGTTTCCCGATGGTGGAACTTCCAGCAGGAGCGACCGGAGACCTCAAATCCTTGAGTCTCTAACACATCAACAACAGTGCACTCTCTTTACCCATGATGCCTTGCACTTTCCTCTTTTTGAACACATTCAGCTCTTAGTACTTACTTCACGCTCTCGTACCGCAGCGAAGCTTTCATGTTGTCCCTCAGTTGTGAGTCACTCTAGATAAAAGCATCTGTAGAAGGAAAAATAACATAAGGTTTAACACAAATACAAAATAAAAGGTGAGCAACCATGACAGAAAGAGTTCCCACCGCTTTCCAATGACAACGCTTTCTGAGGGGAATAAAACAAGATATTTGATGAAAGAAAAAATGAAATGTCGGATTGACCTTTTGGTCAAAAGTAAAGGAAATATCGGCTGCTGAGGAACTGACTGCTTCAGATACTTTGCTTATGAAACACCTCCAGTGGATGTTTGGTCTGAAACGGAGGCGGACACCACTGAATCACCAAGCTCTTCCTTTTAACAGTCGTCATTCTCTGGATGCATCGAACATTGTCGGCACATACCGATCTGTTTTCCAATATCTGTCCGTTGAAGTGCACAGCTGGAGGCCTTTTAAGATTGTTTTTTCTTCCATCGCACAGCGTCTCTCCTCGAGAAACATCTTATTTGTCTGTCTTCCGGTGAACCTCCGGGTCACGGTGGATGTTAAGTCATGAACATACATAAGAGGAAACGGCACTCAAGAGGTGGTGTTCTATGTAAAACAGCATCCTGGTTAATCCTGTGATCTTTACCATCATGGCAGGAAACGGGGAGAAAAACCTGTTAGATATACGCAGGCCTGTGGGCGTCCCTTTGGAATAATATGGGAAGCCGAGTCTATTTAAACACTATCTCCATGACCTCTGTGCGCCGCAGCTCTGCAGGGATCGACAGGATTAACCGGCGCCTCTCAGGTAAGCTGAATCATAATAAACAGCGGCGACGCTTTTGAAAACACCCATAACAGCACATTAGCATTGAAATGAGGCGGCGGGTATGTCAGGGAGGCAGCGCTGGGTCACGGAGACAAACGCTGAACGCTGCCAGAAGGGACCTGCGCACACACTCGGCTGTCCCCTCCACTGCCCGCTACGCCCACACTGCTAATGTCGATAGTGTGAACATCCTGGCGCTTTTCCAGAAGAGCCGCCGTTGAATTTCTATTCTGGCCCTGGAAGCAGAATTCACCTGAGCCCTGCTTTATTTTATGCACTACATGCATGGCACTTATTGCATATGCTGTGAAATGTAAGGGTTCCTCGCAAAGCCGTACGGTCTGGGAGATTTATACTTCTTCACTTCATCTTGTTATCAAACATTTCTTGCTGTTAACTCACCTTTATGGAGGCCATTACAGTGGGAGAGCACCAGCCTGTCCAGCGAGTGTTCGCCATCCCCTGCTGGGAAAGCGCTTCAAACGGTTAAGTGCATTCATAATCACACAAACCATTTATGTCTCAGCGAAAACAGCGTTTATGTCTTTTTTTGAACATGTAATGTGCTTTAGGACTCCAGGAAGTGTCCAAGTCACCTACAGGGTTATATCACGGTCTGCTGCCGCTAATTATAATTACAGAGTGAAACATAAATGGAACCCGAGATGCAATGCTACTGCTGCCAGGCTCAGATGTAAAAAAAAACAACATAAAACCTTAAACTTAGTTTTTAAATTTTTTATTTAAAAAGCCATCAATGGAGTATTCTCTCTAGTCAATACCACATGGCACAAATGATCCTTTAATGGCAAAACGGTTTTGAACGGTATCATCGCAATAATACAATTTAATAGTAGCCAACGGGGAAGTGTACAAACAAGATTCATGTCTTTGCTCCATAGTTTCCTTTGATCTGGTCAGTTTGGATTTCCCATTGTGCATTCGTACGTCCTGTCGTGATCAGTTTACAATTGTATTCGCAAAATATTTTTAATAAAGTGCAGAGAAAAAAGAAGTCTTTCAGTTTGATTTGAGAAAATGTGTTAACTGGTTCACAGTACCTTCCTGATGTCGTATCACCATCGGCAAAATGAAAGTCTTTATCATTCGTTCATTATCTCATTGGGGGTGACGACCACGAACAATCCCTCTTCCTCTAGTGTTTATTGACGTCTCAAGCTCCTGCAAATTGTTCAGATCACCTCTCAAGGTCAAACTGAATTTGAATCGGAGGCCCCTTTCACAACCGGGTTTTTGGTTCAGACTTAAAAAAAGGTCCAGACCAAGCAAAGAAGTAAATTCAGAAATCCTGCATCTACGAGCCTCTACCATGTCTCATACGGGAATAAATGATTTTAATCATAAATCAATCACTTTCAGCTACAACTTCAAGAAATGCTTCTTTCACTTTGGAGGCTGCGACGTGTTTTATTACTGTGACATACTATATCATGTATAACAAACATTACATGTGTGAAAGCAGAGTGAAGTCGTTATTTAAGAACGCTCGATGTGAAGCTCTTCTTTGAGCGCGTGTGTGGGTGAGGCCGTTAAAAAACATTACTGCTCATTATCACGTCAAACCTGGATCAGATTCGGCTGCAGCCTCTGCTCACGACTCCAGGAAGTCACGTCCACGCCGGCTGAGGAACGCTATACATCATCACCCAGCCGCAAAAACAAACTGTCCTTGGCAGATAATGTGCCATGGAGTTGCTCGAGCCCCGCTGATTTTCTCCCTCTGCAAGACATTTGTCAGGTTTCTCTGACACCGGGACAATTTCGGCTCCTTGCTCATATATCACAACACAGAAGGTGGCGCGTTCTTTTCTAAAGACGTCAGTGCTGACACTCCGAATCACACACATGACATTCACAAAGCGAGCAGAAAAACTTTCCATCTGTTTGACTCGCAGCCCCGGCTACAGGCCTGACACGGCCCCTCACACAGCGATATGTCAGACGTGACTGAGAGGTGCTCTTTAGGCTCAGACACCTGCATCAGGCAGCCTGGCATTAGCCCGTGATGTCTGCTGTGGTAGCTGTCACGATTGCTGAGCGTCTCCACAACAGGATGCCACTTTCCCCGCTTCGTTCCTCCAGACCCCCGCGGCTCGGGGCTGCAGTTTAGCTATCAACCTCTGACATTTATCAGCTTCCCTTCAACCCGCGGCTCATCCGAGATGCCTTGCCGCTATCCGGGGAAGAGGTGGTAACAGTTCAGGTCGGTGTGAGGAAGGTTTATGGGGGACGGGGGATCAGTCTCCTGTTTTATCTGCCTCTGGCTGGGAGAGCTTGCCAATGAGGTCAGCGGCAGAGGGTGGACTTGGGAGAAAATAGCCAAAAGATGCGGTAAACCAGCAGCCCGCACCAGCTTAAGCATAATCCAGATGTGGGATGTCATATGGAGAAATTCCCGTGTGGGTTGATTTAAGGTTGGCGAGTTTTTGAAGATGCTGCAACTCAGGCCAGATGTCTCCTGATTCCCCCCCCTCTCTGCCCGGTCAGTCTCCTCTATTTACTCGCCATGGGAAATACAGATGTCCTAAAAAGAGATTTCAGAAGCGTCGCTTTAGAGCTGTTTCATCACATCGTCTGCTCTTTCTTCCTTTAGGAGTGCTCATTGTTCCGAAGTGATTGGGCCTTAAAAGGAGCACACTCTCTATTCAACTCTGTTTACTTGTGTGTGTGTGTGTGTGTGTGTGTGTGTGTGTGTGTGTGTGTGTGTGTGTGTGTGTGTGTGTGTGTGTGTGTGTGATTGAGAGAGAGAGCCAGAGGAAGAAGGGGAGCGAGAGGGTTTTCAAGGGCCCATCTCCAGATCTAGAACCAATTTCTATGCAAATGTTATGACCTGATATGGAAGAAGCTACCATTGTTCGCCGTGGGCAGCCAGGGTTGGCTTAAGGTTGTCGAAACACCGCAGAAGCTGAGCGGGTCGACGCGTAGGAAAAACCACAGCACACGCTCATATTCCCTGAGCTGGCGAACTCGGTGTGCCGTGCATTTCAGCGCGGCCGGAAGCTACTGCCGGGCGACACTTTACACGACCGTGACAAACAGTCGCGGGGGGGAGAGTCGCGCCTCGGAGGAGGAAGCTGGGTAACTGATCGTGAGACTGCAGGGAAATGTTCCCCTGAGCCAACAGGGCTGAGACCTGGGCGCTCATATTTCTTGCTCACTGCAAGGGGAGCCCCCCCCCGCAGCATTATCCAGGTAACAAATATCACTGTACGGCTCCTTGTAGTTTCTCTCCAAAGAAGCATCTTTAATCAAGCGCTACTGGCGACACTGGGCCGAACCACGTGTGGCGCTGCTGCTGTTGACCTATTGTTGTTGTCTGAAAAATAGTGTTAGAGCGGCCGAGAGAGCAGAATTGCATCGGTGCTACACTTCTGGGCCATATCAACCATGAAAGTGGAAGAGAGTGGAGCTCCAGGATTTTTCAAAAGAATATATAAATAGACGGTAAAGGATTTGCTAAGAGATTTGCAGCCTCGCATTTTCATTCACTCGCCGTCCTTCACCGCTCTCACATGCACACACACACACACACACACACACACACACACACACACACACACACACACACACACACACACACACACACACACACACACACACACACACACACACACACACACACACACACACAGTGGGAACTTTGTGTGACTAGAGAGAAGTGTGATGACCCCTATTTCACTTATGTGTTCCTGGATGAGTTCAGACACTGAAGGGAACGTAACCAATCTCGCCTGCAGCAGTGGCAACGCGCTGCCCTGCATTCGTTATATGTGTGATTCCGATTTTAGCAAAAAGACTACCTCGGTCCTCTGTGGGGGGAAAAAGGCCACATCGCACCTTCAATAAAATATTCCTTATCACTATGCAAACATGCACTGGAGAAGAGTTCTGTACTCTTGCCATCGTCGCAAGTGAGAGGCGCCAACTCCTCCAGTTAATTACATGCTCAGATGGTCTCACTGACACATGGTACTGTAGATCAGTGGTACTCAAAGTCCCGCTTAGGGGCTACTTCCAGTCTGTGAAAGATTTCTGAGAGGCCCTTGAACATATTCCAGGATGAAACCGACTCTGTCCTGAGCCGGCGAAACCACCTCTGCCTTCGCCAAGATGGCAGGATCCATAATTAATGTTTAATAACTTCATCCTCAGCTCCAGTGTTTTTATTGCCGGTATGAAACAGCTCTCCCTAAAGAGGGGCAGGTCTCAAATCATAATACCCTGAAATATTTGAACACTCTGCTTTCTTTTACTTTTAAACATAATGAGGCTCATATTTGTTTGAGGACTCTCCCAAGATCAGGACCATGTTCAAAGACTCAACAAACAGCTCAGACTCAGCAAACAATTTCCTATTTGCACTTCTATCGAGCAATATTAATTTTAGAGTTTTGTTTCCGGGCACTCGTGAATAAAGGTTGAATATTTCCTCTCATTTATGTCCTGTTTTGGCCTCCACCAACTCTGAGGGAAATATCGGGCTCTGTAGCAGCTTCTATTTTGAAATCAGTCGCCCGATGCTTCTGGAAAGACATCAAAACAGCTGGAGGCCATTAAAACCAAAACAATGAGCTGAAAGACGCATCACCACAAGCAACATCTGTCACATAAATGTTTTTTGATATAACAAATATGAACTATTAGGGCCCAACTGATTCATATACTGAGAATGGGGAGTAAAGACATATGAAATTACTTTTTTAAAAGTGATATTTTACAGTTTGACCATAAACTTTGTCATAAATAAGTACAAATAAAAAAGAGAACACACATACAAGTCAATTAACAGAACTAGTCATACCAGCGACTCTAAATACTGATCAAGGAAAACATTTGTGCAGTGTTAGTGGCACGCCCAGATGAGCTGATCCCATTTAATGCCATGCTTTACCAACAACAAATAACTGAGAAGCATTAGAGCATAAAGATAAAGCGTGAAACGTACTCTGACACTTTAAATGTGGATTTTAGACAAAAACCCTGACTTGTCCATGGAAAGTAGATTGGATTAACGGAGACAATTATAGAGAGGAGGATGAGAAGCACATTAAAAACTAAAATAAAAGGTGACGCATTTACCAAGCAGCGTGTAACACGCGATACATTTTCTGCATTATTTTAGAAAAGAGGCACCAAATGCCAAGTTGACACGCACTTTAAAGTTTGGCTAGTGAAAGTGGTTAATTTTAATGGCTTAATATTGAGATTGAAATAAAGCCTCTCCATTCATGTCCTTAAATTTCCTGTCCCCTTGATTGACTTTACATTAATAGGGTATGGTTGACGGGTATTTAAGACTGTAACTGTTACTTTGGTCACTTGTTCTTTCGCCTTAATGACACAAATACAAATAGACAAATGTCCTGTCTCGCCAAGTTAAAGAAGAGATCCACGCGTTTCTGCTCAAATGTAATGTGTTCCTTTTGGGGGGGTTATGCCCCACCCCTGCAAACATGTCATGGACATTCAGTAGAGGAGAAAACACATAACCCTGGAGGTTGTAAGAACGAGTCCATACATCTATATTTGCAAGTAGAATCAGTTTCATGGGAACTGACAAGCTAAAACTTTGGAGCGTCTTTATTTCTCAGTTTTACTAAGACTGCTCTTTTAGTTTTTTCTCAATATTTTGGCTCCTTGTTTAAAGAAAAAAATATAGTTTTCTGCCAAGAATTCAAAGATTGTAGTAAAAATACAGCTTTAACAATGTGCAGAGGACTTAAAATACCTCTTGTCCACATTGACTTAAAGGTTGAACATCCTACATTTATTTAACAACAGGTGAAGATCCAATGATGTGATCGAAAGCTCCAGGGCAGCTACCGAATGGCTCATGAGCAGCTCTTCACGATCTTTGAAGGTCCACTTACACAGCCAGGAAGTTTTCAAAGGGCGGAGAAAAAGAACACCTGAGCAAAATCAATGATCATGTGGCATGACTGAAAGCTCCTGAACAGCCACTAAATGGCCTTTGAGCACCTGATGTTTTCAAGGTCAGTAATGAATTTTGAAGCTCCACAAAGTAGATAAGAACATGGACAATCGAGCAAAGTCATGATCTGTTTACATAGTTCAATGCTCCCAAACACTTAATTGACCTCACAGTTAGGGTTTAAGCTTTTGATTGAATACAGTTAATTGTGTGGAACCATTATCACTCACAAAAGCAACTATCTGGTAAAATCTTAAATGAGAGAACGAATGAAAAAAAAGTTCGAAAATCCCCACTTGATCATTCACCATCTCCGTATATCTTTTAAATCTGCTGCTGCCAATCACTTTGCCCGTCAGAGTCTCCTCTACCAACGGCTCAAAGAACAAACCCCCCCCAAAAAATTACGCCACAGCGATGGCTGATGGCGGTTTCTGAACCACACTGTGCTGTTAACCTCATTTCATTCTCAGGAGTTAATGAGCATCACAAGACTGAAGCCTCTCAGGGTGCTGCTGAGATCTTTGGCTCAGTGGAAGATTGCTGGGGGCTCTCCCTCTCCCAGCTGTGTCCCTTTCTACTCTCTGGGTGTCTCATTACGGAGGAGCAGGACCAGGTGTGTCTCTGTGTGTGTGGGGGGGGGGGTGGGGGGGGGTCTGCTGGAGAACTCACCTACGGACATTTCTCAACTCTCTCTTCTTTAGTTCTGTCACCAGGCCGGACGTGGAAGTCATTTCAATTGAAACTAGAGAAAGACAATACATCAGTTGATGTATCCCGTACGTAAATAGTTTGATACAAAATATATATTGCCACGTTAGGAATGGCAAAGAAATGTAATTGAGATGGTTTAACTTTAAACCTCATTATAAAACAACTAACGTTTTAGTTTTTCTATTGTGTTATATAGGTTTTTGGTGTATGTAAAAGTTCTTTTGAGTTATAAAGTCCAAAGTACTGAAACCCCTTGCGGGCCAATATTTACTGTCACACGACATCACATCCCCCATATTTGAATAACACACATTTGATGGCTTTTTCTGACAGGCCAGCTAATAAAGTCATGTGAAGAAGGTTTGAGGAAATTGATGTGTTTTTGAAACATTAGAGCATTAAAAGCTCTTCAAGTAATAACACTAATCAAAATTAGGAACCTGAATTTGAGCAGAAGATCTGACGGCTGCACAACAGTCTGCACTACTAACAACACTGAATCAAAGAGACACTTGTATAAGAAATACAAGTGCACGACACAAGTACTCAACTCAAGTGAAGACAATCACTGGAATCAGTTATTTTCCACTGCTGGTAATGATCATCTTCTCTGCTATCTGTGCGAGGATGCTGCACAAACAGGAAGCACAGCACTACCTCCATTTGACATACTTACAGCCTGTAAATGCAACTCACACACACACTTATTCTTGACCTTGGTTCTCGTCTGTAAAAAAGAAATGAGGTGGCCGGTGGCCTGGTGGGTACAGACACCTTTCCTTATCGGAAAGGTCACAGGTTCTATACCAGCCGACAGCCAGTGTGGCTCCATCAAAAGCCATTTATCCTCTCCGAGTGTCCTTCAGCAACACACTGCTCACCCACTGCCACTCCAACCGACAGCTACATATCTTAAAGGCAAAAACATTTAAAGCGCAGAAATGAGAACCGGCAGGATACTGTGACACATCTGAATGACACTCCTCAGAGTTGACGGCCGTGTATTCTTCAATTTATTTATTCACTGGGACTTAATAGCATCAGCAAATCCTCACCGCAACACTTGTGTGTACTACAAAAAAAAGAAGGATGAAAAAGCCTGTGGTCTCTGCAGGACGCACCAAAGCACTCTTGCGTGCACAAGAATCCAGTTCAATCGACTTGTTTGTTCGAGGTATTCATCAAATGTCAGCCGCTTTTTTACAAAGTATAATCAGTCTCTGTGTGAATTATGCAGGAAGACAAAAGTCCAATAGTTCTCCTGCCGGTCAATGTCGTATCAACTGACCCACTTTTATGCTGCGGCGGCTGTGGCGACTCATTTTCTTCAAAGTGGGAAAACAGCGGGAAGGAAAACCAGTGCGACAACAGACTGGAAAGCATGTTCCCTGTAACCAAAGTCAAATTTAGAAGCTGTATCTCAGTAATGACAGGTGAACGATCAGTCAGGGCCCGGACTTTGAAACCCTGCAGCCGGAGCCTAAAGAGTCCAATCGTTGCTACTGTAAGCTACTTAGCCGAGTTGTCAGAGCTGGATCAGTGATTCATTTTACTCAGCTGGCCTCCCCTGAGACTTGTGAAGGGAGTGTGTGTGTGTGTGTGTGTGTGTGTGTGTGTGTGTGTGTGTGTGTGTGTGTGTGTGTGTGTGGGCAGAGGGAAAGTGGCGGCCGGAGAAAGAAACGGCACCAGAGCAGAGCAAAGGGAAGAAAAACTGTTTATGATCCCCTTTGTGTGAGGTCACGTTTTTAATTAACTCCCAGCTCGGGAGGATTTGAGTCAAGGTCTCCAGTTGTGTGTAAATTGTTTTATTTGGAGTCTGAGCGAGAACCTTCTCTTCCCTCGTTGATTTTTCCTTTCTTTTGACGCGCTGTAAAATGAGGCTGCATTCGGAGACCCCGGTGAATCCTTCGCCTGCCCGCGGCCTTAATGCACTGCAGCGTTGAGGCGCAGTGGGAGCCGGCCCTGGACGTCGGCCATGCTTCAGATTAAACACCGCAATTATTAATCCCGAAGCCGCTAATAGAATAGAATAAAGTGCCAGATGCCAAGAGACTGTGCTGTGCTTTATATGTGGAGAGGCTTCCTGAGAAAGAGAAGAATGGGGCTTATTCGCCGTGAGAACTGAAGTGAGGAAACACAGGGGGGACATTTGAGGGAGGTTTTGTTCCAAAGCACAGCGACTCTTTTTCTGGACAAACCATAGTAATATTTCCCCTCAAAGCTAAATCATCTGATTCCAGTTCAACACAATAAGTCATTGAAATCTGGGAGCCTTTCCTCATTCAAAGCAATTCCATTAAAGCCAATACGGTTCCAGCTAATGACTTCATAACTTAATTGTCCTACACGCGTTTTTATCTCGATCAAGGACTCCTGTCGAATCACGATTGATTCATTATCCTCTGTGAAATGATTATACACCATTTTCTCTTAATAATAGTGCAGATTTTTCTCAGAAAAAACGGCAGGAAATTAGAACATTTCTTAGGGAAGTTTTTTTTTTTGTCTTCGTGAGTTTTCATTCGGTTTGTCAAAATATAAAAACTGCAGTTGTACGCCTCTGCTAACCAGTGCAGTCTTAATTCACTCCCCCCCCCCCCCCCCCCCCCCACCCCCCCCACCCAGGCAATTGAGGAGTGCGGGACCTTTCTCAGAATTTGAAGATATTCCCTATGGACACACTTGAGGTCACAACATGCAAGGTCACTGTGAACTTGACCTTTGACCGGCAGAGAAATATCCTCGAGGTGTCTGAGATGCTGCAATCACAAGAACAAAAAACCTTTGACCGCCAAATTCGAATCATTCATCCTCGAGTGCGAGGGAAATTCAAATTTGAAGAAATTCCCTAAAGGGGTTAAGATATCGTGTTCTCAAGAATGGAGTGGACAATATATGTTTTGTCTTTTGATACTGTGGGCCTTGAGCCTGTAATAAAGTTTAAAAAAAAAAAAAAAAAAAAATCCTCTCAAAAATGTCTTCACATCGTTTAAAAGGCTAAATTGAAAATGTACTTATAAATTAACATCATTTTTGTTCAATATGATTTTTTTTAACACATTTTACAGTGTGAGGTAATGGTGCGTCAAAAGTTAAATGCAGAAACACAAACAGTCCTCCTTTTATAGTTAGATTTAAAGAGTGACGTGTTAATATCTACCTACAGGGCTACAGAGCCTTGAATATAATTCAGAAATCAGCAGTGGAAATCGGTGGATGGCTGCTTGATGGGACACGGATTGTTCCTTATATGGAGTCTGATGGGATTATTTTTGCATTTCATAGTGAAACACCACTCCTTAAAGTGCCTATTAACAAGTGCCACAGGTGCTGCTGTAAAGATGGTTTCAACATTCGGATCAACGTGTTAAATGAGGACAATGAAAAATATGAGCTCCATTTATCCCAGTAGAGTTTTTCTTCTAGGTTCTTACAATCCTACCAATGAGTCCTCTTTTCATCAGACAGGGTTTGATTAACGAACACAGCCAATGGTTTAGATCAACAAGCCCCACGAAGCGACAATAAATCTTTTCCATTAGCGCGCTCTGCCGCTTTCACACCCGACACACCCCCTCAAAAGGGTCCAATCAGATCGGCCTGATTTGGAAATTGGGGGAATGTTTTGCGAGGTGACAGTAACAGATGCACGAGTGAATCAGAGATTGCTTTGACTTCCTCAGGAGACGCTTCGCAATCAAGGAGATGCTCCGACAGAACGCCAGGCAGCATCACCGTCACCGTGACAGACAAGAGCAGCAGTTTCAAAGACGACACGACAGCCTGTGACACTTTCATACTACCGACTAATATCTGTTTGATTTTCTCCAGGACTTCTAACGACCTTTGACTCAAAGAGCAGACACAGTGGCGTGCAGAGCAGTGGGAGCTTCAATGAAAGTCTACGGTAGAGACAAATGAACCACTGCCTTGCCTATATGTCAACTGAGAAAGTATGTTTGCTTAAGAGAGGGAAAAAGTTAAGGGGGAAAACTAATGATTATTATAGATTAAATTGCCTGTTATTTTTTCAATTCATCATTTCAATATCAGTAAATACTGGAATTAGCTAAAGGTCTTGTTTTTTTTCTGTCCAACAGTCCAAAAACCAAAGATATGAACGCAAAATTTTATTTTTCTTATCTTGAGGGATCATTCGATTAATCTTTGCAGTTCCTTTAGGGGATTGAATTCTGTATTTTTGTTAAAAGGAGGTACAAAAGGTACAAATCCTTTTTCAAGAGCCCATTGGATGATGTCTGACTTTACAGCAAAGGTAACATCTCTTATGGGAAGGATGTTTTTTAAGTCAGCCACAGATGGATTTAATAAATATGAGAATATAAAGAAACTTTGTGTATTTTGTTGTGAAAAGGTTCTTCTTATATAGCACAACAACTCAATTACACTGGTGGTGAAGCATCGCGGATAAACACATCTCAGTTGGGATGCCCCAAATCATTCACCCCTGAAGAGGTTGTTGACACTGCAGCGCTCCGACGATCCAACACGGGGGCAGCTCACGCTCTCTGCGAGGCGGCGGTGTCGCCGCCTCGGCGACACCGCCGCGGCGGGGGGGGGGGGGGGGGGGGGGGGGGGGGGGGGGGGGGGGAGGAGAAGGAGGTGGTGGTGGTGTTGTACTCGTAGTTTCATTCTTGACCTGTGACTCGCATCCGGGGACAGTGTGAAAACATGCAGCTAAAGAGATTGGCTGGGAGGCAAAAAGTTGCCCCATCGGGAGAGGGCGATAGTGAACTCTATTACGACGGGTGCAGATTGAAAAGGGAGAGAAGCATCGAGGCGCTGGGGTCTGAACGGAGATCAGAGGCTGAGGGAGCATTATGGAAGTGACATGGTGTCTAAACGATAGTATGAAGTGGCTGCGGGTGAGGGAGCGGGGGGGGGGGGGGGGGGGGGGGCACATGCACACTAAACAGACAGGGGTGTTGCAACAGGGTAAAGAATGCAAGAATGCCTGCATATATCATTTTGATATTAAAAGGAACGTTTGAAGATTGAAGAAGTGTGATTGGTCGACAGATATTCCAACTACCTGGAAAAAGTCGTCGATGAGCACAACACCAGGACGGACAGAAATATGAATTGGTTTGAACAATGTAGGCCCCCCCCCCCCAAGGTCCTTTTGCCTGGGCCCCCCCCAAAGTCTGTTGAAACGCTCCACACATTGCAAATAAGTAGCTTGGTCAATTTACTTCACACAGCTCATTTAGTCATTCTAACTGCTTAATTGCCATACTTTAATTACTTTGCTGTCGCTTTGCCCCAGGTACCATACAGTTCTCACTTTGGATTATAATCACACTGATCCTTGTCGAAGAAAATACTCCTCCCCCCGTTGAAGATGAATCCACCTAAAACCAGTATTAACATATAATAAGTTAATTTCTAAAATAGAAACAATCTAATTGGGAAAAAGATTATGACTCGGTATCAGTAAATTATTGAGTTCCCAGCAGGTTTAGTTGGAAGTAATACAGATAAGTATCAAGATTGGTTTTGACCTAATGATATTCATCTTTTTTGCAGTATTGCAGCAGTTGGTCACTTTTCTTATTTCTCATAACTTTTTTATTTTCCTGCTCTTTTTTATTTATTAAAGCCGCGTTTCAGAAAGATGTCCATCCTGTCAAATTATAAAAGTAAGCAACAACTTTCGACATGTTCTTTACGATGATTGTAGGTACTCAAGTGCCGCACACAGCACTTGGCTAACCGCCGCAAAGTAACTGTAATTACAGAAGAACACTTTAAGTGTTTTTTTGCTTTGCGGCAGAAGGCTGGTAAGCATTCAAGGCTCAACGCGTGAGACTTGAAATAAGAATTATGGTTGTTAAAAGGTCAAAAACTGTTAATGTTTGCTTAGAAATGTTTTTTGTGCGTATTTAATGATTTAAACGGTGCAATCTGTACCAACTCTATATTTACTTATTTCAAATGTAAATGTGACTCAACAGTAAGGGTTTAAAATCAAATAAATGAGGCATTCTACAGTTTTAATTCAGAGAAAGTCTAGAAAGCAGCTCTACAGTCGAGGTTAAAGCTGAATAGGATTTGAACCTATGCACTGCTGCATGGACAGAGAAATGCATCTGTGTGTAGTCATCACATTACATTAATTTAGCTTTTGTCTGAAGTGACTAACAATAAGTGCATGCAAAACAGTGAGTGTGTACGAAGCAGTCAATTGTTAAACCTAATTTGTTTTGAATAGAGCACTGACTTTTTAAAGCTACAGTAGATACCGTGTGTCATTTGCTTTAAACCACTCAAAAAAACGAACTGAACAAACATAATGAAATGACTTAAAAGCTTTTGATTAACTCCCGTAATGGATGCAGCCGCCGTCCAAAACTCTTTTGAGAAGCATACAGTGAAGTCATTAAGGTAAATAATTAAATAAAAACGCTTTTCAAAGGCTGGAACAACACCTCCACTGCTCAGTCACGGAAACGCACATAATTAAAAGGCAGTGCATGGAGGTGCTGCTCTTCAAAGAAAATGTAAAAAGGTACTTGGATTAAGGAGTTTCTTTTGCAGAGCGTTCTTTCAATTATTATAAAAAGAATCCTGCACAGGAGGAGGTAAATGTGTGCTTCAAGGCCTGACGGGTACAGAAACGCAGCACACAAGTGGAGCTAGTCTCCTCCGGATCTTTGTTTACTCCCTCGGCGCCGATCTGATTACCAATACCGAGCTAATGTCGCTTTGGCCATGTCAGTCATTTGTCACGCGGCGGCGGCAGGTCAGATTTCCTGTCTCCCTGATGGACGTGCAGGGGGCAAGATCCGTACACCAGCTCCGCGTCTATACATCAACTCCCGGCGCCTCATCTTGTTTGGAAATGAAAGTCTCTTTTATTGATTTTGGCTCCGACTATACATCTGTCTCCAATTTGTGCCCCATCCCTCCATGTCTGAAGCACACTATATTAAAACTACTATCCATCTCAAGGCCTTACTCAGTGTCTGTACTTGAGAGGGAACTTACAAGTTGTGCCAGTGGGTGGCTGAGAAGGTGTGATCGTTTGTATTTTAACACTATTTCACCCCTTGTATAATTAAGAAATTTTTCACGGCTTCAATTTAATGCAAGAGAACTTTTATCTAACATTTTCTTACACATAACCTGTTCTCTGGAAATGTGGTTAAAACAGAAGATGGTAAACTCCTTTAGAAATATCACCAATCGAGATCAGAAAGCTTTACATGTCTCAACTCCAACCTCTTTATTTTAACTTAAGACGTTTATGTTAATATCAAAATAGAATATTCTGCTCTGATGTTCAAGCACCAGCCAGTTAAAGCACTGGGGGCTCTTTGCATGTTCACTCTCCTCTCACTATATATTGTTAACATGATTTAAAGGCGGATTCATACCAGTTCTTCCTGTCGAGGGTGAATCTACCGTGCACACCCTGGGACATCCGGGCCTACCGAAACTGTGTGTACGCATTTCCCCTCGTAGAAAAACAAGACAAGGATTTATTTATTGACTGAAGTGAGCCCCGACAACAAGAGAGGAACTCTTCGGCTCCGTCTGTGTTCAACATGAGGGGAAATTTCGACTGACTGAAAGGAAAGAGCCGCACAGTGTAAGGTCGGAGAGGAGGCTAAATCCAGCCCTGAGCTCAATGGTGTGCATACGTGTGAATGGATTTAGTTCAAATGCATCATGGATGTTAATATGTAATTAGGGAGTAATAGAGATTTTATTGTAGTTTATTTTGATATCACTGTTGACTAAAGACCATAGACTGTTTATAATAATATATATATATTACAAAAACGCGGCCGTCTTGCACCGACAACTTCATATGTAGCCACAATCTGCAATCAGGGGATAGAGCCGTAGAATCAAGGAGCCGCCAGTGCACATGCTCAACCAATCGCGCGTGAGTCTCAAGACACTTCACTTAAAGAGCCGTCACGCCAGCCATGTTTATACAGAATCTAGTTGAATCTAGCAATCTCCTCGCACCCCCTTCACATGTCTGTCAGCTCTGTTGTACCTGCTGGGGTGGAACACACGGGCCTTTGTCACTTTATGACATGTGACAGTAGGTCTTAATGATAACGTGCTCAGTCTCACTGTCGTTCGTCTTTCGAGGCTGTAGGTAACACTCGTGCATTTCTGCTGTCAATCAAAATACCTGCTGAGAATCTTTTCTTTTACTTGACTTAACCCACCTAGCGCCTGCATTGAGGCCTATTCATCCATAAGTGACACCCTTGTACCTATACCTGGTATTTAAGGGAAAATCCATTACAGCAGTGCACAATGAGTTCCTTAGAGAGCTTTAGAAGGAGTTTTTTTTGTTTTTTACTTTGGACAGTCAGGTTAGCACTTTTTCTTTTTCTGCTAAGCTACAGGTATTAACCTCCAGCCTCTGTAGGTATATATTTAACATGCAACAATGAAAGTGTTATTAGCACTCTCTAGCTCTTGCGAGAAATTAAAAGTTTTTTCTCATGTCAAAATGTTTCTTTAACATAGGAGGCAAACTGAATGGATAGACAATATAAAGCGTTTTTAAAGGGTCACTTAAAAGGAAAAAAAGAGGTTTCAAGAATAAGTTAATGATAATATGACGATAAAAGCAAGAAAATGACTTTATATTAAGAAATATTAATTATGCCAATTGTTAAGTTGTGATTTATAAAAAACAATTCCAATATTATGAGAATAGCACCCATCCTGTGTTAAAATGAGGAATGTGGAGCGTGCATATATATTTACATATATATATGAGAAAATAAAAAATCATCGTCAGTACATTCATAAATATCAGGACTTTCCCGGAAATTGCCTCTTTTGTGGAGGAGGAAAGGTTTAGTAGTGGTTGACAGCAAGGCAATTGTTGATACATCTGCATGAAGGGGATTCTTAGCTTCTTAAGAAATGAGATTCAAGATATGGGATTTTATTCTAATTAAATCAAAACTTTAATCTTGTGATATTACATCCCTATTC
This sequence comes from Pleuronectes platessa, assembly GCF_947347685.1. Classification (NCBI taxonomy): domain Eukaryota; kingdom Metazoa; phylum Chordata; class Actinopteri; order Pleuronectiformes; family Pleuronectidae; genus Pleuronectes; species Pleuronectes platessa. The sequence goes on from NC_070649.1 coordinate 7,734,178, forward strand.
TCAAAAACACCAAGTCATAAAAATGGCCCCAATACTCGATGAATGGTTTACGTATTGATTTGATAAACAAGCAATATGATGTCAATCTACAAGGCAGTTCACTGTCCTCTACTGAAAGCTTTGGGATTTCAGCTTGTTCAACAAGTGTGTGTTTTATAGGGATTCCTGCATGGAGAGCCAATAAACATGGAGGCATCTTCTCAGGTGTAACCCACCTGGGAGCTGTTACTGTGCGCATGGAGTTTCTCGCATGTGAGTAAATGTGTCTGCTCACAAACCCTGACGGTAATTTCTCAAAAGATTCCCATTAGTGTCTGGAACTATTTGGTCATTACTGACTCTGTCGTTCAATCAACTCATTCTTTCCTCCTCATTTGAACACTTCCGCGCTTTAAGCCCGCCGTAATTACTTCCCATGCGGTCTTCGCCTTTCGCTTCAACATCTTGTGGGGGATTTTCGCTGGAGCCAAGGGCATTGAGACAAAGACGGAGGAGGAGGAGAGGAGTGCGGGGGGGGATCAGCCCCTCATTCTTTACTTCCGACGATAGCATCTCTTTCAAAACATCTCCAGACAAATGGCTTTAAAGGATTAACCTCATCAAACATTTCCTCCGAACGACGGAATGGCATCATCTTCTATTTGTTTATGAATGCGCCCCACTTCTCCTCCCCGCTCTCTTTATTTAACACAGTGGGAGCTAATGGAATCTTGTGATGGTGATGTATTGGGGATTGTGTGCAGAGACAGATGGGGAAATGTAATTACGGGTATTTCAGTGCTTTCGGGAGGAAAAAAACATGTCACAAAGGCGAGTTAAAGAAACAAAGACAGCACCATTTGTCATGTGAGACAACAGTCAGCAAAATTAAATCAAGGGATTTTTAAATAAACTGCTTTCTCTTAAAATTGCGTTTCACCTCCAGCACAAGCAAACCGTGTTTGTCATTATTTTTTAAAGGAGTTACAGAAGATTCACAGCCGTCTCAGTTTGATTTTTCATTCTTGAATACTTTAATAAATACTAACACAACCAATAAACACAAAAAAATAAAAGATAAGACAATTGTAATGCTGATACTGTTTGAAGAGATTTAATCAAACTTAGTATTGAATTGCAGTAAAGGGAAGTGCTGCTTCCAAAGAATAAGCGAAGGTTCTTAAGAACTCAACTGACTTGGTTGTGAAAAGTAAACATAAAAAAATGAATTTCAGGGAACAGATTTAGCATAATGTAACGATAGTTTCATGATTAGAAATGGATAGAAATCAATTGACAACAAGTTTAAGTGTTGCCAAGAGTTTAAATTGAGGGTCAATGGTCCTAAATGCCTCAAGAACACTAACGTGGTGTACAATACATTTAAAGGGTGATTATAGGACTTGAAAAACAACAAAGATTAGCAACGGAATGTTGACAACACAATGGTAGCATATATAATGTATGTTAGTCCGAAAAGTTACAGCTAGATACAGCAGCAGTGAGTTGCTGACAAACTAGACTTTGACTTTTCACACCATCATTTACTATCATCTTGTAATTCCCACTTTAGGCCATAGAAGATTTATTAAACCTTATTGTTATCTATTGTATTTACAAGCTTTGCCATCTTTTTTCTGACTTTTCATAGTTTACTAGACAACTGCACATTTAAATTGTGTCAAATTCACATCACATTGTTAATGTATACAAATAGAGCATGCAACTTTTGTTTCTTCAACAGCAATAGTCTGCTATTCTTTGTTTAAATAGACCTACATAAATCTTTGATACTATTAGACTCTAGCGCGGGTAATATTGACGTATGCCTTTTGATGATGCACTTTTGATCTAGATTCATTCATTTTGTAGAACCGAATAGATCATTGAGCAGCACAAAGCAAATGCACGGATGATAAAATATACAAACTGCCTCCTTACTGTGGCTTCAATCTGTAAGAGCTGTTAGCCATACACCATTGATTAAATGATGTATAGTACATGACTTCATCTCTAGGCGTGACTGTTACCTATAGTCCAACAATGATACAGCCGACTGCCGCGTAATAAATCAATCTCCTGGTTCATGTGTCGGACACGGAAGCGCAGGTGGTAGAAAAGCAGTGAATGATATGATGTGACCGAGCGCGCCTGAGCCTGAACCCTGAACCCTGGAGGACAGAAGACAGACGGGGTCGTGACACTGACTCCCTGAACCTGTGGGAATCAAGGGCTCTCAGCAGGCTGCCTCTGGGCCGATGACCACCGCAAAACCCCACACACAACCATAATAAAAAAAAAGCGCGTTTTTTTCAGACTTCCTCCTCCTTTTTCCCCTCCCCCCGCCGAGGCCGTCAATCTCACTGCCCTCTCTCTTTAACCTTTCATCGGACATGTTTCATGGTGCGGGTAAAGTGGCCGTCAGAGCTGTGGGGAGGAACGGGTCATGGAGGAGTTGGCAGGTTATTTCGAGGGCGAGATCTCAGTTTGAGGTGCTATTTTTGAGCCACCTGATTTGTTTATCCTGCTATTGGAAAGAAAATATGCGTAGATGATTAAAAAAAAACATATGGTATTTTTGTATATTTCTGCATTTCCTCATTCAATAGTGAGAGAAACAGCGACCACACAATAATCAAGTCCTCCTGGTTTACTAGAGAACATGTTGTCTCTTATTTTAATTGCGGGGCAATTAATTGTCAACAGGTACTCCAAAGATCCACAAAGACAAGATCACCACTTGCATATCAGCATGGCACTCGTGAACACATCTGTTGCTCTTCATCTGCAGTTGATTTTAAAGCAGGACAAATATTTAATGGTGTTTCAGTGGCCTTGCTTTGCTTCCAAGCTGTGACAACAAGATGTCCCGCTGCTCGTAATACGATATTAATGTGACTCCAGTGCAAGAAGAATTTATGCAGCTTCTCTTATTTTATTCCCTAAATTGAGAACCGAGTGTGGAAATCTATTTTATACATTACAGACACTGAAGGAGACAAGAGCTTCAAACACATACAAGGTATGAAATATAGAGGTGATTTTTCAGAACAGTATTTTGACATGCTCATGAAGAATTTATGGGAATGCTCTGAATACTGTGAATAGTAAATACTGCAGCAGTGTGGCGGCTCAGCGAGAGCTGAGACTTTGCCTTCAGCTGGATGATCTGGGCTCAGCCCCTGGTGTTGGCGAGGATCCCTCCTGCTCGAGTGTCCCTGAGCAAGACTCTGGATCTTTACCACTGATCTGCCAATTAAATCCCCCGTGAAAAATTACAAACGTGAGCTGCAGTTTTCTGCTTTGTTGTCCCAGCAGCTGGTTATTGTCTTCGTCCAGTGAACCGCCTCTTGATGTATCAGTATTTAACTTCCCCCTGACTCTGTATATTTTCACTAAGAATGCATAAGGAGGAATCAATGAGGCCCTTCATGTAGATGGCTCATTGGCCGGATGGAGTAATGGAGCATAGACAGGCGCCACGCCACTGGCCGCTGTGTGTGATGCCTTGAAAGATAGATGGAGAATGAAATCACTTGCTGTCATTTCAACTCTATCATTCTCAGCACTTGGTCACTTTGCCAGGAAGACCAGCGGGACGTGACCGCACTGCCTAAGCAGCTCTAAATCGCCCTCGCCCACTCCACAGGAGCAAAGCAGGACAGCACTAGAAAAGCCGAGAGTCAGTGAACTTTGAAGGGAAAAGAAAATACTGCTCGGAGCTCATTTTGTCGGTTTAAGGATGAACTGCGTTACAGCCAGAGATAAAGCAGGTCCGCTCATTGAGGTGTATTCTTATCTCGTATCTCCTAAAGACACCAGGTGATCCTGTGGAGAGTTAGCCGGGGCGTCAGATGAAACCGTGATTTGTAACTTTCACCTCAAAGCCACTGAAAAGAGATGTGGGATTGTAAATTCTGCCCAGAGGCACCAGAGAAGAAGAGAGTAGCCTCGCAGCCTGAGAGTCGGGACGAGTCTCATTGGTATTCAGGGCATTATCATGGGACTTGGCCCAGTCACGCTGAATATATTTATGAATAGCAGTTCTTCTGAGGTGTGAACAGGGAAACAGGGCATCGACGAGAACAGGGTGCAATCTACTGTGTGGGTGCGCTGTCCCTCTTCTTGAACTGTCCAGACGCTGCCAGGTTCACCGCGGTGCCAGGATCCTCTCTTCGGCTGTTGCAATACAAATGAGCAAGAGAACTCGCTCCCGTCTCCTGCTAATTAGCATCGTTCTCCTTTAACCGCTCAAGTTCACCAGAGAACAACCACTTGTACACGTAAGGGTGCTTGGTTCCTCGTGTATCTCCTCATTGCACTCGGGTGCCTGGCGCCGCGGTTCAGCTCGAGTCTCCTTGCTCAGCAGAGAGGTGGAAGGGAGCATTAATTCTTAACCCGGTGGGAGGAGCAGCGGAGAGCAGGGCGGACGACTGCAAAATCCATCTATGTCTCGTCCCCCCTCGAGAGCCGAAAGGTCACTCAGCTGTCAGGAAGTAAAATTCAATACCTCAACCTTTCAAGCATGGCTCTATCCTCTGTGTCCCCGTCAGAGAGACACAATCCCCTCTCTGATGCATCTCTGACAGACCGGCTCCTCGCTGTATGGACAATTCATGTTCACCGGCGCAAGAATCCACATCCTCCCTGACACTGACAGCCGGCCCTGACACCATGAGATCTATAAGTAATGTGCTGCATTACCACGGCTGATACACGGTAAACACACCGGATGAGTTTTTCTACCAACGTACTTATTCTTGACGATCAATTACAAATAAGACTAAATGCCAGTGGCACAAGAGGAAAATTTGACACATTTCTGATTGGTATTTCTAGACAGGCTTATTATGTATGACTGAATCCAGCTTCTAAAATCGACCTTTAGAAAACCAGCAGGATTTCTTTTTCCTAATATCTGCAAATTGAGTCCAAGATGTGGTTATTTTAAACTTGTAAAAGTAGATGTTTTAGAAACAGAGTCAATATTTGTAGTTGTTCTAAGACACTGATCTGCTAATTCTACCAACTGGAAAATAATTGTATCTTTTTGTTGAACACCGACCACAGATGTAGTCGGCTCTAGATGGACACCAGGATGACTGACCAGGGAAAAACTGGAATCTTAAATTATATAGTCTTTCAAAAATGTATTACGCATGCTATTAAGGTGCATGACTTAAATTCGGGTGCTCTAATGTTCCCATAATTCTTCACTTTCCTCATATTGTCTATTGCTACAGCTCCTCTTTTCATCCTCTGTCTGAAATGCTGGGTTTTAGCTCCCGTCGCTTTAAGGCCCCCCCGCCCGATAAAGCTAATGCAAATATATTTTACCAATTAACCACAACATTGTTCAGTTGCTATTTACGACTGCCTGGAATTTATTCCTGGCATCAAGCTGAGCACGGGCTCATAAATGACTGATCCTTGTTCCAGGATCAGTCGGTTCTAGGCCAACGTTGTGACACGTACGCATGAAAACACCAGACTATAAGCAAAAACCTGACACAAGGCTGCGTTCTCCAGAGTCGAGCGTGTGAAGTAAGTGCGTGTTCATCAAGGATGGCCGGGAGTTTTGAAGGTCTCTGTTTTGTTGTTGAAAATGAAAATGACACCGGCACAACAGAGAGCGAGCTCTTTAGTTGTGGCTCTTTGATCGCCAGCCATGATGGGTGCCTTTTATGACACTTTGAAGAGAAAGGTTGAGCAGAGAAATAGAGTGACAAAGTGTTCAGTAAAAAAAAAAATGATACAGACACGTCTGCTGAGAAAAGAAATGTCACTGTGCAGACACGCCATGAGATACATTTTCATTTTATACAATCTGACATTTATATATAGAGTACACCTGCTAGCCATACCTCTCCATGCCCAAGCCCCCACCTCCTCTACCTCGCCTGGTCAATGCAACATTACAGATGCACACTCGGAATTCAATGAAACTCAACAGAGCTTTGTTTTAAATTCAGGCAAGAACCCAAAGTGTCCACAGATACTAAGCTTGTCTGTTTGAATTACAGAGGATGAATCTGAGCTAATGCACAAGAGTGATGCAATAGTGCAGCTGTAACAACATAGGTTGGATTAACCACATAACACATAAATTAAATATCAGTGTTAGTCAGTTGATTATTGATACAGCATGGAATTTGAACCATTGCTAGACGATCTGAGGTGAAGGATTTAGGAGAAACCTTCTGCAGAAATAAAAATATTATTACCACCATTTTCTACAGGAGCCCATTGAAGAGATCAAAAACTAGACTCTACACAGGGCCTTTCCTGTTTTGACATTACCTGAAGGCCAAAAGGGGTGGAGTCATCTGTCTGCTGCAATTTGCAACCTCACCACTAGATGCCAACGTAGGTGCAGTTTGAACTTTAAAGCTGGAGAGTTCACAGATGAAACACAAGGGGAAATGTAACGTGTACAACAAAGGCTTTGTTTACATGAGAATAAATAATCGGCTTACCGGCAAGCGCAAATTTAATACCCAGATTAATATGCCCAGTACACAAGCCATAGAAACCGAACCCGCAGAAACTTTGGTAGTGCACAAACGCATTTCTCCTTTGCTCAAGAGAGCTCAAGTGGCAGGTGAGGCTGCAGTCTCCCTGCCTTGTTGAGTACTGCGTGCCCATCATAGGTACATGCACACTTACAGCCAAAACTTTAACATGGTCGGGCTGTAAATAACCATGCTTCAAACTTTCTTGGTCTTTTGACGATACACCGACGTGGCAGGAGGTGAGAGGGAAAAGACAGGAAGGGAAAGAATGAGTGGGTGGCACAGTTTGAGTTGTTTTACTGGTTAAAGAAATCAAACTTTTGGCTAAAAGCCACAACAATTTAGACGATACTGAACCAACCGTCACCTAAATACACCTGCCTCCACATTCACGCACCTTTAAAAATAACTTCAAAAGATGTTGTTTTTCTCTTTAAATGTTTCTTTAATGATGATGCCTCCTTTCTCCAATACCACCGTTACAAACAGCGACATTCAAAGATTTAAGGAAATAGGCTATTTCTGTGAAATATTTAAAATGCTTGCCAACAGGTTGGCAGCAAACGGGTTGGCACCTGCAGCAGGAGTCTGTATAAATAAACTTAATTTACACAGCAGCCAAAGCTGTGATTCATACACTGCTGTAGTCGTATAAATGGTCCTGAAACATGCTCAAAACTTATATCATGCAAGACGAGTGCACTTTGTCCCAAGGTACCTAGTCGTTTGCAAATGTTGTGTTCAAGAAAACAGGTCCAAAAAGACCGATACAACATTTAGAAACAAATCATAGTCCAAGTATTGCATTTTAGAGTTGATCAACTCTGTATTTTAAGTTTGATTAATGTTAACTGAAGATGATAAAAGCAAGTACAGCATCTGCACACTGCATTAAAGTCCCTTTGACTTGATGGAAAAAGAGAACATCAGGCCAATGTGGGAAAGGACAAGGTGTATATCGACTCAAAATTGATTCCATCCTACTGATGTCACTTTCATGTGAATGTAGTCATGGCTTAGACTAGACTGCAATGAATGACTTTGTGGTATACGCACTCCTTCTACTCGACCTAGACATATGACCTAAGGCATAATCTTGAGTTTAAAGGGTTGAAGAAGCAATGCTGCTGTTTTAATGAAAGGACATTGTCTGTTTACCATCTCCTCCACCTCATGCTTCTGTCATATCATCATTTCATGTTGGAAGAGCACAGTCCTCTACATTACCCGCAGTAACAGTGTATAATCAGCATTCAGACTTTGATTTGATTTCATTAAATTTTGCGAAGCAGTGTCGCTTCCGTTAGCCTTAATGGCCCTTTTTAGTTCCACTTCTATTTTAGCCAGCGTGGTCTCAAATGCACAATTACAGAGCTGCCTCTCAACCGTCGCCCACATCTCTTTGATCCATTACCACGGTGGAGCCGTGACAATGACAGCCGGGCATGCTCAGTCTAGCCAACATAATCAAACCCCTCGCCATCGTTTTATGGACGTGGCACTGGGAGGACTGGTGGGATAAGCCTATTGGAAATCAAGTCTCTTCCTCCAGTTGCTGGGACAATGGAGGGAGGCCTGCAGATCGTTCAGAGCAGCTCAAGAACCACTCAGAGCTCTGTGTGTGTTTGCGTCAATATTCCGCTCCTGCAGAAAGAAAGGGGAAAAGAGGATAGGGAGAAGGGGGAAGAGAAAGAGGGAAGAGAAAGAGGGAAGAGAAAGAGGGAAAAGTACTGGGGCAAAGTGGGGGAGATATAACGGGGGACAGGGACATCGGATGAAGGAGGAATAAGCAGAGAAGAAGATGGTAGAATGGATCCGGGGAAATGGGAATTCAATGCTGAAGACGAGGGAGGGAGATTCAGCGGAAATTGGAACAGAGAGATAGAGAAAGGAAGTGAATTCAGAGATGAAAGGTATTGAAAGGAAGAGGATGAGAATGTGGGTGGTGGGTTGCAATGGGAAAGAGAAAAAATGGATGGAGAGGAAGGGAGAATTCCTCTGGGAAGCGAGCCAGTTGAGTTGAACAATGGGAGTGCATAGCAGCACTGATTAGGGTGGCGAGGTGGGAGATGACAATATGCTTATAGCCGTTTTTTATCCGGACTCAAGCTTTGCCAGTACCGAAAGCACTCCACACTCAGCAAGACACTTTCTCTCCAACCAGCACCGTGGGCAATTAACCCAGCCACCTGCTGCTCGCCAACAAATTGCCTCTCGTCTTTGCCAATCCGGCTGCGCTGCAGAAGAAAGGCAGCCGAGTCGAAACATAAAGTCACAGCTCCCACATAAAAAAATACACAATCCACAGGATTGCAGTTCACACGAGGAGTCAGGAATAAAGTGTGTGTGTGTGTCCCTCATCGATCGTTTCATTACGCGTGGGAAGAAATTGTACCATATCTCGGAGGATCCGATGAAAGTGAATTCATCCATCTTAAAAAGGCGGGGTCCGGACCGAACCATCCTCTGTGATCGATGGGGGCAGATATGGTGTTGCAGGGGATCAGAAGCATTCAAGATTGCCGGACTATGGTGAGAGATTGGTCGCTATCGAATCAGACTGCGATAAATGTGAAGTGTAGCCCTGTATAACAATCATTAGGATACAGTGCAGAAAGTTCATTATAAATAGACAAGTTCATATTATTAAAAAATAGTAGTTCAATTAAGGTTAAATACGGGATAAAACGTGATACATATAATATACACAGTTAATAAATAGATGTGTGGTCATTGGGCAGTAACAAAGTCACAGCCAATCCATCTAGAAAGGGGAGGGACATGAGGTGCAACGTGTGGGTTCAGCATGCTTTGAGCAGGTGAGAGGGAGAGAGAGATGGTCCGGAGTCCTGGAGGGAAAGTGTCGTGGTTTGGGAAACATTGGAGAGGTGTCTCGAGGTCGACTACTCGTTGTCCTGTTGTGTGCACTTCTATGTTGCCTGCCAAAGGTGAATATATTATGTATGCCTTCAATTGTATGCTGTAACTCCATGTTGTAGTGAAACAGACCGAATGTGAAATGTTATTAGCCACCCGCTAGCATAGCAACACGAGCCACCCGCTAGCATAGCAGCACGTGTTAAATAGCATAGCTTTAGCACTGTTGTTGTTTCAATGCTAAAACGGGATAATCGTTAAGTCTGTATGATTTAGTGTGAAGATTTTATGGCTCAACATAGTATGTGTAATTAAAGGAGACGGACGTCTGTGAAGGGAGAGAAACTGAGAAGGTTGCTGCTGGATGGACCCTGTTGTTTTCTTCTTCTCTGGATTTGTGCCTGTGTTTGGATTGACTGTCATCATCATCATCATCACCCCTATCTGAGATTATCATTGCCCTGTTGCTCCTCGTTTTGGACTTGTGAGTATTTAACTGACATGAAATGCACGTGCTTTTATTTTATGCTCTGGATTGAGTGAAGTGGCCACCACAGTTTTCAGGTCTCACCGCACCCGAGCATCATCACAGGCCTGCAACTGAGCCTCAAGGTTATATTTTCTGGAGTGGGCCCACATATGATTTTCTGTTTGTAAATTTAAACTTGAATTGTTTTGTTTGATTCATAGACCTGGGTAAGGTACATTTTTATTTAACATTTTAGAAATTCAGGAACTGTTTACAGCATTTAAAGAAACCCTGTATTTTTTATTTTGTGCATTTATTTTATATGGAAAATAAACACCTGTTGACGGTTTAGATTTTTGTAAATACAGTTGTGGTGGTCGTTAATAGTAATTAGGGGGATTTAAACATTTTTTTTAGTGTTAATGAACTCAGGCCCAGGAGATCTGGGTTACATAAATGGAGGCACCGCTGGGAAATTATTTTGTTTTATTAACGTAAGATAAATATTAGACAATCAAAAGTAACTGGACCCCACAACTTTAGAGTATATAATTAAAAGTAATTTAAAACAGAGAACAATAATGGCAGTCACAACAAGCAGTCCATCGCAATTTGAGTTAATTAACTGGTGCAAAGGAGAATCGGTAGATGTAAAACATGCCCTCCTTCTTTATGGAGTGCCTGAAGGTATTTCAAGGGAAGATATTGAAGAAACAGCAGGGACTATCAAAGCCTTAGGAAAAGTTAAAGTCAGAGGCAAAATGTTTCACCCTCAACAACTATCGCTGATGGTGTTATGCGAGTGTCGTGAAGAGGTAGACCCCTCTAAAATTCCCCCCGAGATAATGCCTATAAGTGGCGGAAGGGGTTGGAAAGCTGTCTACTACACAGAGCCTCAGCTTGATAACTTTGAAGAGAAGTTACTTACCTTTTTGCAGAGTGAAGGGAGAACCTTAGAGAACATCCAAGGTCTATGTTCCCCCACCAAAGAAGGTAACAGCAACCCTGAAGACATCATCCGTGCAGTCGGTGATGTTATGAGCAGAACGAACAAACAACCTGACAGCCACCCATACAGACGGCTGCGGACATTTTCTGGGGTCAGTCCCACCCCCACTGGAGAAGAGTCTTTAGACAACTGGCTGGAGCAAGCAAAACTCCTAGTAGAGGAAGGTGAGTGCTCAGACAAAGAAAAACGACGTCGGATATTGGAAAGTCTCAAAGGGCCCGCCTTTGAGATCATTCAAGCTGTGCGTCTGACTCAACCTGATGCTAGCCCCCATGAGTACATAGAGGCTATAGAGAGCATTTTTGGTATAGTAGAGTCCTCAGAAGAACTATATTTGTCGTTTAGAGCCCTCCACCAACAGCCTGGTGAGCGTCTGTCTGAGTTCCTACGAAGATTAGAGAGATCCCTTGTCAAAGTAGTAAAGGGAGGTGGTTTATCTGTTAGCGTTGCCAACAGCGCTCGATTAGAGCAGCTTATTAGAGGGTCCACCTCTGAGATCATGTTGCTTCAGTTGAAAATTAGGGAGCGGAGCAGTAATCCCCCTACATTCCTGAACCTGTTAAGAGAAGTGATGGAAGAGGAAGGTCGCCAGTCAGCCAGACAAAGCCAAATGGCACCCATGCGTCCTCAGCGTGTACGCACCATCCAAGCAGAAAAGGAAAAAGAATCGGAATCAGTTTCTCAGAGTGAACTGCGAGCTCAGATTCAAGAGTTGAGAACACAGTTAGAGGAAAGAAACAACCCATGGCCTCAGCCGCCATCTGATGATTCCTTTAAAGGTCCTACAGAGAAACCAAAACAGAAAAATGAGTCACAGAGTGAACTGCAATTACTGAGGAAACAAGTGACAGCACTAGAAAATAAAATGAGTGTAATGACAGTTAAGTACACATCAGACCCCCCACGAGAACACACACCACAGACTCATCGATACAAAGCAGCTCTAGGCCACAAACCTGCTCCTTTTAAAGTATCCTCTCCCAAAGACAATGATGAGTTTTTCTGTTATAGATGTGGAGAAAATGGCCACATAGCCACCAGATGTAATGCCCCTGAGAACCTCCAGAAAGTCATCAGAAAGCTCATACGCTTGGTGCGAGTTTCCCCTCTTCCCAACAAAGAGAACCCAAAGCCTGCAGCTGAAGAGCATTGTGTAGCTAGAACAAATAAGGTTGAAGTCCCAGAGAACAACACTGACTTACCTGAAGGTCTTGTGGGTCCATCGTTTATACACACCATCAAAGTTAATGATGTGGTCTGCGATGCTCTCATCGACAGTGGGTCTAATGTGACTATTATCTTTGAAAGCTGGTATAACAAACACTTACCAGGTATCCCGATAAAACCCCTCTCCTGCCTTGGACTTTGGGGCCTCGCTGACACAGAGTATCCTTACAAAGGGTATATTGTTGTTGAGATGGAGTTTACTGAGGAGATCACTGGTGTGTCGGGACGTGTAGAAGTGCTCGCCTTGATTTGCCCTGAGCCAAGAAACCAACAACAAACCCCTGTGCTGGTTGGAACTAATACATCCCTGTTCCGCCGCTTATGGGAGCTGGTGAAGACAAAAGGTGACAAGAACACTGTGTACTCCATGAGAATTCAGTCTGTGTACGCCCCTGTTAAAGCACATGAACAGTTAGCCAAGAATGAAATCTTGGGACAGATAAAGTGGAAAGGACCCGGCTCACTTTCTATTGCTCCAGGTGCAAAGTACTATGCAACCTGCAAAGTAGAAAGACAGAGTGCCCCGTCAAAAGACCTTGTGCTGATCGATGCACCCACTGCCCAGTTACTCCCTGCCGGTGTGCTGGTGCAGCCTGGTGTGCTCTCAGACACCGATGTAGACAGCAACAGTTTCACTGTGCTCATTCAGAACGAATCCAAAAAGACAACTTCAATCCCAGTGGGGACCATCATTGCTGAGATGTATGCTGTGGATACAGTTACCCCAATCCAGCCTTCCGACCTCACAGCTGAAACCGTAGACCCAAGTCTCTTTAACTTTGGGGACTCCTCCATCCCTGAAGAGTGGAAGAGTCGGCTTCAGCAGAAGTTGGCTAAAAGGCGGAATGTTTTCTCGCTGCATGAGTGGGATGTTGGATTGGCTAAAAGGGTTGAACACCACATACGCCTGCATGATCCCAGACCCTTCAGGGAAAGGTCAAGGAGACTAGCCCCTGCAGACATTGACGATGTGCGGCGGCACATACAACAACTGCTGGCCGCTGGCATTATCACCGAGTCCCGTAGCCCCTACGCCTCACCGATAGTCGTAGTACGCAAAAAGAATGGGAGTATAAGAATATGTATCGACTACAGGACACTTAACAACCGCACCACACCAGACCAATACACAATGCCACGCATTGACGACGCTTTGGATTCCTTATCAGGCAGCCAGTGGTTCTCAGTCCTAGATCTGCGTAGTGGCTACTACCAGATAGAGATGGCTCCGGAGGACAAAGAGAAGACGGCGTTCATTTGCCCTCTCGGATTCTATCAGTTTGAGCGCATGCCACAGGGAATCACAGGAGCGCCGGCGACGTTTCAGCGTTTAATGGAGAAAGCTGTTGGCGATATGCATTTTCTGGAAGCCCTTGTGTATTTAGATGACATTATCATCTTTGGAAAAACACTTGAAGAGCATGAGCAACGTCTCCTCAAGGTACTTGATAGACTAGAGGAGGTCGGATTGAAAGTTTCTATTGACAAATGTCAATTTTGTCAGCCTCGAGTTAAGTATGTGGGTCACATTGTTTCTGCTGACGGAATAGCTACTGATCCAGACAAATTGGAAGTAGTAAAACACTGGAAAGTGCCCACTCACCTGAAGCCTCTCAAGTCCTTCCTCGGATTTTGCAGTTATTATCGGAGGTTTATTGCAAACTATTCTGCCATTGTCCGTCCACTCTCCGAGCTCACCAAGGGTTATGCCCCCACTTGGAAAGACCCCAATTCCAAAAAGAGTGTTGACCCAAGCAAAGTCTATTTCAAGCCATCAGAGCCATTTGGAGAACGGTGGACTCAAGCCTGCCAGGAGGCTTTTGAGCAGATCCGTGACTGTTTGATCAATGCCCCAGTATTGGCATTCGCTGACCCCACTAAGACTTATATCTTGCATGTGGACGCCAGTATGAATGGGCTAGGCGCTGTCCTGAACCAGGAATATCCTGAGGGCCTCAGGCCAGTAGCTTTTGCCAGTCGCAAGCTTAAAGATTCAGAGCACAACTATCCAGTCCATCAATTGGAATTTCTGGCATTAAAATGGGCTGTCGTGGACAAGTTTCACGATTACTTGTATGGAGCTAAATTTATTGTAAGAACTGACAACAACCCGTTAACATATGTGTTGACCTCTGCCAAACTCAGTGCAGTCGGACATCGTTGGCTCGCTGCCCTTGCCACCTACGATTTCACCATCCAGTATCGTCCTGGGAGGCACAATATCGATGCTGACTTATTGTCTCGACAATACACTCCAGAAGAGGTCAAAGAGTGGACTAGTGTCCCACCTGCTGGCATCAAAGCCCTCTGCAAGCGAGCCTGCATCAGAGAAGAGGCAGATGTGCCTGACAGATTGGTGGATCAGCTGGGAGCTCCCGCCACTGCAGTACCAGAAGCTTATGTGTTCCCAGTGAACTTTAGCATAAACACCCTTGATCAGTTGAGCCCGAAAGATATTCAGGCATCACAAGATATGGACTCAACGATTGGGCCGTTAAAGAAAGCATTCGAGAGCAATAAAGGGCTGACTCGTTCAAAAAGTGATTCGCCCGAGACTGTGTTGTTGCTACGTGAAAGCCGCAAGTTGGAATTAAAGGATGGATTACTCTACAGAGTAAAAGAAAAAATGTGTGGAAAACAGATCAAACAACTTGTCTTACCAGCAAGATACCGCCCAATGGTGTTAAGGTCTTTACATGATGAGTGTGGACACATGGGAGTGGAGCGCACTACCGAACTGATCAAAGACCGATTTTATTGGCCGCGGATGACAGCTGAGGTCGAGCAGTACATTCGAACCTGTGGAAGATGTATCTCTAGGAAGACACTCCCTCAGCATGCCTCGCCCTTGAACCAAATAACAAGTAATGGTCCCTTAGACTTAGTATGTATTGACTTTTTGCAGATAGAGCCGGACTCTAAAGGTGTTGCTAATGTGTTAGTAGTGACAGACAGTTATACACGTTATGCACAAGCATTCACTACGAAAGATCAAAAGGCTATCACTGTTGCAAGAGTATTGTGGGAGAAGTATTTTGTGCACTACGGCCTACCTGCACGGATACACTCGGATCAGGGCCGAGATTTTGAAAGTCGCCTGATCAAAGAGATCTTGTCCATGCTTGGGGTTCGGAAGTCAAGAACATCCCCCTACCACCCTCAAGGGGATGCACAACCAGAGAGGTTCAATCGAACGCTTTTAGCAATGCTCGGTACCCTGGACACTCTAAAGAAACAGTGTTGGAGTCAACATATCACCTACCTGGTACATGCGTACAACTGCACAAAGAACGATTCCACGGGATACTCACCGTATTATCTCATGTTTGGAAGGGAGGCAAGGTTACCCATTGACATCTGCTTTGGAATCTCACCAAATGGTGAAAGTGAAACCTCCTACCAACAGTACGTTGCCAGGATGAAGAAAGAGCTGCAAAACGCTTACCAGTTGGCATCTGATTCTGCTACAAAAAATCATCTGAAAAACAAAGCACGATATGACCAGCGTGTGAGAGACTTACCTTTAGAGAAAGGTGACAGAATCCTCATTCAGAATATGGGTCTAAAAGGAAAGCATAAACTCCAAGATCGATGGAAATCAACACCGTATGTTGTCCTGGAGAAGTTGCCTAACCTGCCAGTTTACAAGGTCAAACCAGAGCATGGTACAGGTGTAGTCAAAACTCTCCATCGAGACCACCTGTTGCCCATCGGTTACATGGTCAGGATGTTTAACCCCTCAGATGATACAAACTCTGTTCGGAGACCTGTAACAAGAGCTCAACTTACCCGGAAACGTCAAAGTACCAAGTCTACTGACAAAGTAGAAGAAAGTGACACAGAGTCGTCAAGCTCAGAGTTTGAAACTGTCCCCAATCCTCCAGATTTTGATGTGGTTGAGGTCAGGAGACAAATGGACATTGTGAATCACCTTGTGGAAAATGAAGAGAGTCAGAGTTTTGAAGAGAGTGAAAGCTCAGAAGAGGATGAAAATCCTGTGGTGGAACCAGAAAATCAACAACTCACAGAAACAGAGTATGAGGAACCCCATGAAGATGCTGCAACTCCTCTATCAGACTCTGATGTCCCAGACACAAATGATGAACCTGTGGAAGAACGACATTTAGAAGAGGGAGCGAGCTCGCCTCAGTTAAACAGAGCCAGAAGGGATAAAGCCGCTAAAACAGCAAGAAGTGAAAGTGAAAGGTCTTCTACAGTCCGGAAATCTCTGAGAAAACCAAAACCACCTATGAGATTGACCTATGAAAAACCTGGTTACCAGTCCTGTGAACCAGTTACCATCATGCACCATGGTATGGTTATTCAACTCAAGTTAAACCCTCCAGACCAAGACAACGAACCAAGGAAAAAGTGCAAAACATCAAAAAGGTTCATGGAGGAGGAAGAGAAAAGAAATCACCTTTCCAAGTTAAAGAGGGACAAAAGGTGTGATGAGGACATCTACACATTCAGAAGAGGGAGGGTGTAGCCCTGTATAACAATCATTAGGATACAGTGCAGAAAGTTCATTATAAATAGACAAGTTCATATTATTAAAAAATAGTAGTTCAATTAAGGTTAAATACGGGATAAAACGTGATACATATAATATACACAGTTAATAAATAGATGTGTGGTCATTGGGCAGTAACAAAGTCACAGCCAATCCATCTAGAAAGGGGAGGGACATGAGGTGCAACGTGTGGGTTCAGCATGCTTTGAGCAGGTGAGAGGGAGAGAGAGATGGTCCGGAGTCCTGGAGGGAAAGTGTCGTGGTTTGGGAAACATTGGAGAGGTGTCTCGAGGTCGACTACTCGTTGTCCTGTTGTGTGCACTTCTATGTTGCCTGCCAAAGGTGAATATATTATGTATGCCTTCAATTGTATGCTGTAACTCCATGTTGTAGTGAAACAGACCGAATGTGAAATGTTATTAGCCACCCGCTAGCATAGCAACACGAGCCACCCGCTAGCATAGCAGCACGTGTTAAATAGCATAGCTTTAGCACTGTTGTTGTTTCAATGCTAAAACGGGATAATCGTTAAGTCTGTATGATTTAGTGTGAAGATTTTATGGCTCAACATAGTATGTGTAATTAAAGGAGACGGACGTCTGTGAAGGGAGAGAAACTGAGAAGGTTGCTGCTGGATGGACCCTGTTGTTTTCTTCTTCTCTGGATTTGTGCCTGTGTTTGGATTGACTGTCATCATCATCATCATCACCCCTATCTGAGATTATCATTGCCCTGTTGCTCCTCGTTTTGGACTTGTGAGTATTTAACTGACATGAAATGCACGTGCTTTTATTTTATGCTCTGGATTGAGTGAAGTGGCCACCACAGTTTTCAGGTCTCACCGCACCCGAGCATCATCACAGGCCTGCAACTGAGCCTCAAGGTTATATTTTCTGGAGTGGGCCCACATATGATTTTCTGTTTGTAAATTTAAACTTGAATTGTTTTGTTTGATTCATAGACCTGGGTAAGGTACATTTTTATTTAACATTTTAGAAATTCAGGAACTGTTTACAGCATTTAAAGAAACCCTGTATTTTTTATTTTGTGCATTTATTTTATATGGAAAATAAACACCTGTTGACGGTTTAGATTTTTGTAAATACAGTTGTGGTGGTCGTTAATAGTAATTAGGGGGATTTAAACATTTTTTTTAGTGTTAATGAACTCAGGCCCAGGAGATCTGGGTTACATGAAGCCAGAGCTTTTTTAGGTCTTTGAATTAAAAGTCCACAGACGAACAATAACACAACTTGTAGTGTAAGCTGTTAATTGTACTGTGCTCTTTATGTTTGCATATTAATTGGAAGGACGTTGAATTTCAATCATTTCTGATACTTCAGTCATGGAATAAATCAAAAAAATTTGGGGGCTGAGGCAGATATTGATATTAGACAGTAAAAACAATAAATTGCTTATGATGCCTAAGATGTTCTAATCAAACCCCTTATGATAAAGAAATGTAACTGAAGCTTGATTTTACAATTTCACCATAAACTCCACAACCTGTAGGAATTGAATTAAGGAAATAAATGCATACAGTATGTCTATTCTGTTACATATATTTTCTATGGTATACAATCTATAGTTATCAGAGAGCACAAATCTTTGAATTTAGCTGAACACACACTTTGCTAAAAGGCTATGGATTCTGGTTAATGGAACAAGATATCCACTCTACTTATGATTACGAATCTTGCATTTAAGATTTCAAAGCAGCAAACATACACAAACACACACATCGTTGTCTGAGGGTATCTTGGGACACAAACTCTGGTATTACACACAGGTCCGAGATAATTCATCCGTTTGTGTTCAGCCTCCCTCAGGTTCTTTTTTTGAGAACGGCTCAGCGGTGACAGTCTCTTTTAAGAGCTTTGGAATGATGCTCCTTCACGCTCTCTCTGACGGCCTTTCATCGCGTCCTCCCCTCTTCACTGTCCACTCGCTGATTAAATAGGACCTGATCTCGGTCTCTGCTGCTCCCTCCGTCACACCCCTCACCTCGCCGTCTCAAACTCTGCCACTCCAATTTCCTCTACGTCTCTCGCCGCCGCCACGTCTCGCCCAGAATCTCTTACTCAGCCCCGGACTATGAAAGCTGCTCGCCCTGAAGAGAGACACCTCATTCTCTGTCCCCGCACCGGGTCAGAGGTTAAGCCTCTCGCTCTCCTCTTCTCTGAAATGCAATCTTTATCATTTTCCGGGCGCAGATCTCCGAAGCCCAACTGATGCAGCAACCACGGTCCATAACAGACTTTTACAGCCATATGCTATGCATTCCAACATGATGTTGAAATTTCATTATTTCAACAACCCACACAATATGTCCACATAAAGCCTTAAAATGTGTGCTTCTGCTGCCACTGTCTCCTGCTGGGTCTCCATCTGCTGCATTGCTTTGCAGCTCAGACTTGTGTAGAACTCTAATCACTGAGCGACCGTCAAATCCCGTGTATCTTTTCTGATGGTTTGATACCAGCATCTGATTATGGCATCAAGACTTGTCACTTTTTCCTTACATAAGATAACGATAAAAGCCACATTTAAATATCTACAACCGCCGCTAAGGTTCCAAGTCTTTGAGGAACTGTGTAAGCAAATATGTTGAAAGAGGGAAAATGATCAAAAGCATGCAAAGGCAAATACATACGCTAGGAATAGGGAAATTTGAAATGTTTCTTTTTTGAATGCGGGATCCAGTACAGCGTTGATGTGTCCTAATGGATTCAAAACAGTGGACGTGTGGTGAAAACATAATGGAACTTGCCTCTGTAAAGAGGCCGATGGGGCAGAAATCTATAAAACCAAAGTATAGTGAGCTGAAAGATGCCAAAATATAATAGAATGGCACAAAGTAGAGCACATACCTAACAGTCCCCTTAAATTCAATCAAGCAGCACCAAATTACACATACTCTTGGTCTCATAAGTCTCATAAATACGTCTGATTTAATATTTTGTATTCATCAATATCCATTAATTACTACTATAATACAATGTTAAAGAATATTATAAAAAAAAAATATTGAACCCTTCATTCACACAGAGGACTCTTGACAAATGCGATATTTCTAGAGGGGGCGGGGGGGTCACTAGACTCTGATATTACAGGCAAAGAGCAAAAAGACCATGAAGTAGTTCTTACATGTTTTGAACATGTTACTTAAGTGTTAAATTGTGTTGCTCTGCAGTCGAGATCAATAGGTCATTACAAGCCGGATGCACTTGACTATTTTAAAGTGAAATAATGTATTTCTACACTCACTCGTGTCACTAAAGAGGTTAAAACACTTGACTGGCACAAAGAAGAGCAATTACCTTCGCCATGGCCAAACAGACCCCTTAAATTCCAGCAAGTGGCACTTGGTGATGGTTTCTTTCTTGGCTGATGTCCCATCCTCCCACTAAGGATCTTGGAAATTCAGTCAGTTTTTGCACTATCCTGCTGACGAACATAAAGCTAAAAAGGAAAAACTCACGGTAACAGCAGAGTCGGGTGATAATTCATGAGCAGAACCTTCAATATTACCCATAGTCATTTCATCTCTTGTATTATCTGGGAGGGATGAAGGCCTCTGTCCTCCATCAGCAGCTCAGCCTCAAACCCGGTCTTCTGCAAAAAAGGGACTCGTTTGTCTTTTGAAATTAGTGCGAGACACGTTTTGAGGTTTAGAAGTGCCGGAGATACTTTTGGTAATGAAACTGGTTATGACAATATGAACACTTGTTGAAAACCTATTACCGGATCCATCATGTGCTATTAGATGGCCCATCACCACGGCTGTTAATTTCTGGTGATGACTCATTATCGGAACTTCACACTGCTGTGGCTGTGTGACTTCCCCGCTGTATAACCGACGCTGCTCTCTCATTGGAATACATTGCGAATGAGCTCCCTGACCTCTGGTACCTTGGGCAAAGCGCCAGGCAATGCCCTTTAGAAGCACTCTCAAACTCGCGGCGGGCCTGCCCCCTTAGGCGCATGCACACACTAATCTTTAGCTAGCCCTTACATTATACAACCATAAACACACACCACTTGGCTTGATGCAACTAAGAGGTAAAATACCACAAACAGGTTTTCCATCAACAAACGGTGCCCATCGAGTTCTTACACTGATGTGCAAATGTCGTCCCGCAGGGCCGAATTGCCTCACCGTGGCACCGGAGAAGATGTGTCAGAATCGCTTGCCTCTTTCTCTCTCACCCTCTATCTCTATTGTGCAGTTTGCTGAAGCGTCTCTGACAGACTTCATCCACCCCTTCGGCCACACATGAGTGGACAGCGGAAGAAAAGAGGGAGTTTTTAATCCAATATTACCCGCACAGTGACATTGCAGTGGAAAATTACAGTTTTTTTTGCATGAGGGAGATCAAAGCCGTTGGCCTTATTTTGCCGGTGGTGCTTGAGGATTAAAGTTACCCTCGTTCCATGGACTCCTGATTTGCGAGCAACATCAAAGCAAATAGCACAGGCGTCTGATTCATCAGAGAAAACATTTGTCAACATACTCACTTAACCAGGCAACTGTTAAAAAAAAAAAAAACAGGAAGCGGGGAGAGAGAAAAAAATCTGGAAGTGGTCAAATGAACGATAGGATATAAATAAAAACTTTCCGAAAGTTGGCAGGATGTGCTGTTCAGTCGGCTCCTCCAAAGGCTTAGCAAAGATCCAGTTGGCAGCAGGCTGTCTCTGCAGAGCACAGATGGATTAGGAACCGACAGTCCAGACCATGCTAGCAGACGTCAGAATGACAGATGTGTTGCTAAGGCCCAACACATGCTTTATGAAGGTCTTGGATTAGCCAGAACTCCCCAGCATAGTGGGAGTTTTGTGCACGATTCAGAGGGTGCCATGTGAATCACGATGCCATCTCACAGTTTAGTTCAGTGAGGCTGAATCCAGGGAAGTGTGCAAAGACGAGCGGCTTAACGGCCTGTTCTCAACCCCCCCCCCCCACCACCCCATAAATGAATTCCTCATTTATCCCCCTCAGACTCTGCAGGGTTATCGGTTGCGTGCATTCACACATATATTTACAGGCAATTTAATGTCATACTGACATCAACTTTACCGCTTTCCATAAAAAATAAATGAAAAAAAAAAAGGCTATACGCGATGGAAAGAGTTGAAAGCAGAAGTGCTGTGCTGAGCTTCAAAAAGGGAAAAGTCATTCAATTGCAATGTTGTGTGTGAGAGGTGAAATGAGTTTTGCTATCCTGTCATACGAAGCTGCTCCGCTGCTCTTGTTCGGCAGAGGAGGTCGGTGGAAAAATAATGACTTTAAATGGTCTTAAAATCTGAAAAATAGCAAAATAGCTGTGATTTAAAGCCACAAACAGCCACAAATGTGACTCGATATATTTGAAAAAACAAAACAGCACAGGGAGGAAAATGAAACAAGACAAACAATGAATAAATAAATGATGATGAAGTAAATAGCCTGGGCTCGGAATAATGCCTGTGTAATTCCAGAGGCAGGGAGACACTAGGCAGCATGATCAAAAGCAGCACATGTGCCACTGCCAACTGTGACCCGTTGGATTCAGCATCACCCATTAGCGGGCGTCCGCTCTCATTAACCGACATCTGTATCTTAATTAAGACACAGACGACAGGAATAGATGCAGGTGGCTGTGCAGGACGGCCACTTAAGCATCCAGGCGGCATTTCCTCTCACCTTTATTGGGATTTCAACAGCTTTTATAAAGGTACACGGGGCAGTGAGCAGCGGTCTGTTTGGTTTCCTAATAAGGCCGGGATGAGACTGCCGCTCCGGTTCCCCGGGGCTTTTAAGGGAGGGTGACTTAAAAGCAAAACTGCAGAATCTCTGCTGGACACTTTAACCCTCAATACGCCACAGTCTTTTCAAACCTTTTTATTGACAGCGAGGCTCGTTTGTGCAGCGAATGTGGGTTCATGCGGTTTCTGTTAAATGTTTATCACATTGATTTTCTATCCTTTCTTCTTCGAGGAGAAGCTTTAATAAACACGCGAACAAGGACCAGTGCTGCATTCTTTTGTAAATTTGTGTCACTGCCATCTATTGAACTGAGGTTTAGGCAATTGATTATTTGCAAGAATAATAAGAATCCCTTTTTAAAGTGTCATTTTTGCTCATTGAATGACACAACAGGTTCTTTGCATCCATAGTCTGTTAAATCCAAGGCTGTGACAGTCGAGTGGGAAAGCTGCTGAAGGCCCTCTCATTAGGAATTATGATTTTACCATTATTATCCATTATGTATTAGCAATTACAGCTATTAATCAATTAGGCGAGCAGCTGGAGATAGGGCAGGCTGTGGCGGTGTCGGGGAGTGTAATTGGAATTTTAACAGTGTTTCTTCACACCGACAAATTTGTTTCATGACATTTACACCGAGCGGTTTGACCAGAGGAATTTACAGTGTGAGAGATGCACGAGTCAGACACGGCACAGGTGTGCGAGAGGTAAGTGGTGACAAATGTAAAAGCGCGGTGCAGTCTGTATCTGAGCGCGGGGGGGGGACCTGAGCTTTACAGCCCGGTCACAACCGTGAGTTATCATTGCAATGATGCTAATAGGCTCACGGTCATTTGTTTTTCGGTTTACAAGCTTTTCAGTTTTTCATATTACATTAATTGTGTTATGTTATATTTCACCTCATAAAATACCACATGCCCCATTATAAATATAATTATTAACTACAATCATTGCCCTGTGTTTCTATGCCTGCTCCAACCAGTGCGGTTTGCAGCTCACATCGAATATCTTCTAGACACATTTGCAGTCACCGTGAACTTTGACCTTTGACCATGGAAATCAAAACAGTTAATCTGAGTTCAGGTGACAACTGGTCGAAATGCCAAGACAGTCCTTAAAGACAGACTTATATTTCATGTTCAAGAGGCCACAACATGTTTTGACCTTGACCTTTGATCACCTAATTGTCAGGTCATGTACGAGTCCAAGTGGAGCAAATTGGAAGATAGACATTCTGGAAACATCACATTCAATAACATGTGGCTGACGATCGGACTACACGAAAAACATAACGCCCCGGACCACTAAGTGTCGCCAGCACTGAGGCATAATAATAAAAGGTCGGACAAGAATCCACTTTGGGAAAGCAGAGCTGATAGACACACAGCTCAAGATGAATTGCATTTAAAGAGGTGTGATGAATCAAGTTGTGTAGAAATGGACAAAGAAAAAGTTGCACCACCTATCGCCACGTTCTCCAAGGCAGAGGGGGGGGCAGCTGATTAACTCGACAGCCACTGAGCGGAAATCATTTTTCAATTTAATGAAAATGAATAAGGTCTATGTGTCATGATTACAAACTGTGCTGTGGGACTGAACGCAGTCTCTACTTCTTTAATTAGGCTCCGTGAATTCCTGATAATCTTGTTTGTTAGAGGTGCAAACTCTCTTGAGCGTCTCTTGTACAGCTGCCTTCAAAACACACAGTAGGGGGCTGTTGGCAGACGTTACAAATCTCCCAGTAGACCACTCTGTCGATCCCATATACACCACATCAACATCAGCATAAAAAGAGTGCCACCATCTCTCTGAGGTCTGTTGGTTCGACGTTAATACATGCAGCCATGATATTATCCCGGGGGGGGGGGGGGGGGGGGGGGGGTATATCAAGTGGAAAAATTAGCTTTTATTTATGTGTTAAATGAAGTTTCTACTATCACACGCACACATAAGCTTGCTGTTGAGTGATACTCATCATATCTAGATGAGATTGTGGTTGTCTCAAAGTCATCGCTCCCATCTGCATCTGCACCCCCCCCCCCCCCCCCTCCTCTTCCCCTCTCCCTGCTGCACCGCTCTATCGACATTCAGTCATCCTGACAGATGTTTCAGTCAGCTGGGATTAAAAAATGGAGGCAGAGGTGATAGATCACCTCCATATTGAAGGATACCGTTTTTAAAATGGCCTTACATACTGTAAACGGCAGGCAAACCACAATAAAACACACTTTAGACTGAGAGCAGCTGGGGAGACAGAACGCGGTGTCAGCATTTGGAAAGACTGTTTAAGAACTTATTAATTTGACTTATGGGATGTTGCATGAGGCTAACGCTCGGTATGGAACATACACGTAGTAAAAGATAACACAAATCCATACGTGGTTAATTTATGGGCAGCGCTGTCAGTCACATGGTGAATGCAGCTGCAATGCAAAGCAGTTTCAGGACTTTGAAACCAGTCTGGACCTTTACTGCGCGCTACTCTCTTTTTTTCCCCTTTACAAAGAAATGTCTGATGAAGCAAAAGTGCCATGAAAGTTCTTAACAAAGACATTTACACTGAAATGCTCCAGGGCATCGTGATCCTTCGGGGGAGCTTGTCGGAAATCTGCCTTAAAGAGTAATTTTTGTGTTGCACAGAAGGGTGAACATGCCCTTTCGTTCAAGGGTATGAATGCAGCTTGCTTTTCGAAATCGTTCAGTTAAAGTCAAGTAGAAATTGCAGGTAAAAGTGAAAACGCATTATAAAATGAACGACTTGAATTATCCAATACAAGCCTATCAGTAGCTTTACAAGTTTAAATTAAATGAAATAACTATGAGACAATGATACATATCACAACGTGACAAATCTTTTTAATATAGGAGTCTAATGATGGTTCTCATCATTAGTATAACTAAACACATATATATATATATATGTTTTTTGGGAGTACTTGGTCCTTTAAATAGCTAAAAAATAAACAGTAGCCCCTGGTATGCAATTTAAATGTTGTATTACTATATTGATACACTCACAGCCAATGTTTAAGTACCATGAGGGCCATTAATGCACAGCCATCATAAAGAGGACTATGATTTTAATTAGTCATTGAGTTTTATGTAATCTTTTCCCATATTTTCCCATATATCATTAAATTTGTTTTCACCGGTTGTACTGTTGTACATTTTTATTTGCTATTGTTATATTCTGTGTGCATTACATTTAAATTGTTTGGTACAACACTTTTTCGGCACTAATCATACACACAGTGCTACACAATTAACATTAAATAAATTAACTGGACACATTTTTCTATTCAGCATCTCAAACACAGAGAGAACAAAATATTTGATGGAAACTGTCGACCCAGTAGGAGTACTGTATCTCTAAATGCAAATGTGAACAAGAAAGTGCAGTGACAGCCTTTCAGATGTGACAAACGCACTCACATATTTGTTTTTGATTCATGTCCTCTGACGTTTGCGTGGGAGCTTTTTCTGAAAAGCCTCGTTTTACTTTTCTGTCACGTCTAGAAACGTACTTCTCCTCCTTCAGGGCGACTTCCGTCATAAAGGCAAACTTGTGATGGGCAGATTCCTGGCACCAGCAACACGCAGCTCTGTTTACAGACATGAGTGTAATAGACCACCATGTCATTACCCAGTCCATTGAACTGGCTAATAATATGACTTACATGAGGGAGGCCAAACCACTGTGTGCCAGTTAGGTTTTCTGTTGCTATCAATTTCACAGTGAGTGTTGTCAGCAGCTGTCACTTCTCCTCAATGCAGACCTGGTATATACTGTAGGCAATATCCCAGCACAGAGAAAAGTAAGTGGACTTAATGCAAATAGAACAGTGGTTCCCAAACTTTTTACAGTCTCGTACCCCTTCAGACATTCAATCTCCAGCTACGTACCCCCCCCCCCCCCCGACGCACGTATACAGCCTATAACACTTGAAACTTTGAAATTGTCAGGGATTTCAGGACTTATAATAATCGTAGATGACAAAATAATGTTATCTACGAAATTCTTAAGGATCAATTAATAGATTGTCGATTAATTATGCCCATCCCTAGTTTTGACTAACGGTCACTAACCTACCTGTAACTTTTTTTGGCAGTGTAATTATTTTGCTGAATATGGGTATTTTTGGCAATGCAAGTTGGCTATTCAGACTATTTAATATTGCACGATTATTTATAGCTCAGTTTGAAAATGTAATGGGCTTTTTCACTTTGAAAACGCAGATAAAATGTTCTCCCCACGTACCCCCTGAACCACTTCGCGTACCCCTTGGGGTACATGTACCCCAGTTTGGGAACCGAGGAAATAGAAGACGGGGATGTTAATGTCTAGAAAGGGCAGCATGTTGGTTTCGATAGACGGGCAGCTAAACGCAAATCGACAGAAATTAGCAAACATGATCTGAGGCTAAATTTAAAGA
Organism: Pleuronectes platessa; assembly: GCF_947347685.1. Taxonomy (NCBI): domain Eukaryota; kingdom Metazoa; phylum Chordata; class Actinopteri; order Pleuronectiformes; family Pleuronectidae; genus Pleuronectes; species Pleuronectes platessa. The sequence goes on from NC_070649.1 coordinate 7,760,943, forward strand.
ATTACTCAAACAGTTTCGTACTCAGGGAATCTTTGCCAAAAACTTCTTCAACAGTTGGCGGAATTCGCAGGTTCTAAAAGCTGCAGCCTTTGATTCCACGTTAACGCCACAGAGGATGAAATAGTCCTCACATCCGGAAAATAATCATCCCAGTTTAGCATCAAAGTCTTCTTCCCTACTTTTTCTAATTGATTCCCGGTGGAGCTGTGCTGCACACTGGCATGACATGTGAGATACCGAGGAAGGGACGAGTTCCTTTCCCTCTTTCAGCCAAAAGGAAACAATCAGCTCAAAATCACAGAGACGTAGTTTCCCTGCTGCATGTCGGATTCATATTGCCAGATTCAAATCTACGTTCGCCGGCTGATTATGCTCTTTGATATCAGGTCATTTAATACCGCAACCCCCGAGACGCAAATGCAATGAGTAATCCCAAAGCAACGGGGCTGGCGGACGAGGCCGACTGCTAACACAACAATCCAGTCCCCCCGTGCAACACACAGATGTTGCTGGATGAGATGTGATAATAATTACAGAAGAGAATCCAGCAGAATGAACAGAGCCTGGCAGCCTGATAAGGCAATAAGGAATTACTGAGGCACAAGTAATAAAAGGCAGGATGAGAGGCTCGCTGAAGTAAACACCACCAATGCGACTTTCAAGTTTGCGTACGGATTACGTTAGCATGATTATGAAAACACTAATAATTAAATCACAACACCAAAGCAGCTTCTATCTATAATCTATAGGTGCCGGAGGAGTTTGAAATAGAATAAATAAGACTCTGCTCCCTCAACAGAAACATCCAGAGCCATTATATTTGATTAGAGATTTTTTTTTAAGCCTTTTCTTTCCAGCCCACGAGGATGATTCCTCAAAAAACGGAGCACTCGCAAATAGGATCACATCAAAGTGCCAAACACGCCACAGCATCTGATTAGATTTTCTTTTTTTCCCGCGTGTAATCACAACCTTTTTTTGGACCAATATATTAATTACAACTCCAAGCAATATGAATTTATCAAATCTCATAGACCGGCTCACATTGCGAAGCTGCCAGAGTTGATATCATTAACTTCACATTTCATTTTTCCTGTTTCACATGTAATTTAGCATGCCATCTGGTACTGTATGGAGGCCGAGTCAAGCCTTAGCATAGCACTCTGCTGCATATAGAAGAGAGAATAACGACACTTAACACTTCAATAAGAAATGTAAACACAACAATGTAAAAAATATGTTGATGAATATTTTCCTACTGTAGCTACTTTTAATACAGTTTTCTAGTGGTCTAAGGACTCGGCCGCCAGAGATAGATTCAGAGAGTCGGGGGGGGGGTTCAACTTTTCCATTTCCCAGCTAATCTTATTCTCATTATGTTTTCAAACATAAAGCCTGAAAAGAAAACATAAAAATAAACATATTGAGAACACTTAAGTTATGCAATTATGCTTCACAAAGAACCGGCAAAGACTCGTGGTGGCTGGTTGTCATAGCAACTCAACATGCTGGTTCAAGTTGTCCATTCGCGAAAAAAAAAGCAGTGAGAAATAATGAGCAGCGAAGCAAAGACATGTCACCGACAGGAGGACAAGGGAATAAAAAGCACCCTTTACTTTTATTCACCTACGGCTTTCTATACAACGACTACACAATATTTGGTATCTGCTCAAGGCCTAAATTTTCCACAATAGAGCAAAAAAAAAAAAAGTAATCATCTCTCGTCTCTTTGGCTTTATCTCATGACCCTATCGAGCTGCCCAGCCCCAAGATGGGGAAGCACTAGATTCTACTTTATCGAACTGTTTATGAAGACTAGCCACACTTGGATTACTTCTTGTATGGTTATGACTCTGTATTAAAAATTTAAGATTATACTAAATCATAATAATAGTCAGGGGGTCAGTTTTATGCATAATGACTGCTTTTACTTTTATACTTTACTATAGGCTACAACTCGATCTATCTGGGTTATGCCTGAATGTTGTGACACACAAGAGTGAATACTTAAGAAGAAACTGAAAATACACGTGATGTCACGTGTGTTTTTGCCACAAAAAAATAAACGGAATTTTACCAATTATATTTTATCTGCCCTCCACTATCGTCTGGGAAGCACAGCTCTTCTCTCTGTGTCGGCTGTGAAATATTGGACAATTCGTCCCCTTCTGACCTGCTGCAGTTCTTTAAATGAAACAATCTGAGAAGTTTAGAGGTGAAATCTGTCACTGTTGACAACAATCTGAAAAGACCCAAAAGCCTAAAGTGGACACTGCTTTTTTTTTTAAATGAGGGATCACAAACCCAAAAAGGTTGGAAAGTTAAGAAAGCTTGTTTAATGTTTAATATAAAACCAAGATCTGAAAGTATTAATTGAAATTGCAGCACTTTCTTTTTTTCCCCTTTCTGTCGGTGTCATATCATTTATTCACAGCTCATCACATTGAAGGCGAGTTTCCAACGCTCACCATCATATCAACCGCGGCCTCTTCGCGGTGCACCGCCTTGACTCAAAGAAATAATTACTGGATTGAATCGGCTGTTGGGAAATGGACTCCAGAAGGTCAGTGGGCAATGCTCGTGCTCTCGGGCGGAGGAGACGAAGGCGTGGACTGGACAACCCCCTACGTCTTGTCTGGCCCCGGTGAGATTACCGGCGATGTAATAGGATCGTCCATTTTCTGTAATGGAACACAGAGAGGCTAAGCCCTGGCTTGGGTCTGACTCGCACTCCAGATCCCCACCAAGGCGACAAGAACAAAAGCAATATATATATAGTGTAAACAGCGTATACATACACATGTTTGGAGGGGAAAGGAGGCTTAGCTGCCTTTGGCCGTGTACACAGGGTTTTCTTCGAACCGCAAAATGGGGCAATGCTTCCAAGCCACAAAAATCCCTGCTGAGCCGTAATGAGAAGTGGAAAGAGGGCGACGGGGAAGGCTTTGGCTGCATTTGTTTGTACAACGGCGTCATGTATTTCATGTTGTTTAATTGGCTCATTTGCAAACTGATGATACACATTCGCAGATAATGGAGACTCTGCATTGAAATGCACGACACAGACGCACTTAGAGAAAAAAGGCTGGAAGTGGTACAAATGATTTCTCCCTTTTTATTGACGACTTAAACATCACGCGCTCCGACGCAGAAATCAATCAGCTTAGTGTGTCTGACATATTGAGAATAAACACTTTTGCGCGGTCTCGAGTTATTTCAAATGAATCTACAAGGAACGCCGAGATGCAAAACCCGTAATTTGGTCTCTCGAGTCGATCCCGCGAGCATTTCACAGAGAAGCCTTCAAAGGCTCCGCGAATTTATATTGTCAATAGATGATTTGTTTCAGCGGGGGAATGTTTTTCAGAGGCAATTCCATCTGAACAGATTTTATTGACTGAATCATCTTTTTTTTAAAGGTTGGCCCTACAGAAGCAGACAGAATCCAGTGTTCACGAGGATCTGATCGTCAGGCTTCTACCCTCTGCGCTGGCTCTTTAGAGAAAGCTCCTCCAGGTTAAAAACCACTACGGCCAACTGTCACACGTCTGCTAGGGTCGCTACAGCTACTGCATTCCATTATTCCAACGAGAGGCCACGACAAATACGTAGCTGGAGAGTAAAAAATAATAATAATACAAGGCATCACATTATTTCTATTCAGGGAGTCATTTATCAAAGCAGATAAACACTGTCGTCTGCTCCCCTATCCCAAGGCCCAGAATAGTAACCATCTGTTCTGACAATTTCTCAGAGAAGCAACATTTGCATTCGGCCTTAATGAATGTTCAGACCCAGCAGGTATCGTCAGCCTCCGTGGTGATATGGTCTGGGGGGTGTTAATGAAACCTGTTGAGGGTGCAGGAGGAGAAATATGAAGCTGACAGTTACATTAGCCACATCTAATCCATTCATTTCCCGTTGCTTTAAAGAACGGGAGGCGCAAACAATGCGTCCGAATCCTGCAAAGGCTTCCAGCAGCTAGAGCTGTGTGATTCCAAACTTCTGAAGGGGGGAAACCAGTCTGTACACTATTAAGTACAGATTGGTAGTGATGAAAGAGAGGCTCTTTAAAAGAGGTGTGCAACTCTTTAAAAGCTCTTTTGTGTGTTCATCAACGAGCACGGCTGGCTCTTTTTAAGGAGCCGCTGTCACCTGGCAACCAAGGCCAACCTTTGACGGCATCTTGAGGCCGTTCCATTAATTTCATGTGCCTCTTAACAGGTTCATTATTTTAAATCTAGTGCACTCCACAATAAAGTACAGAACATTTCCTCCATGTATTCAAAAGTTTAACTTCTGCGTTAATGCATCAGAAAGCTCTCCAAAGTTCGGCTGGGTGACCACCCACTCTCAGGACAATGGTTCTCTAATCACAAAAGGAACAACTGTAAGTGTTGGCTGTCATAGTTGGAGATTTTTTAATTGCTAATCACTGCTCTTGTAGCACATACTATCGAAGCAAATTGGTGCCAAATTAATAGTCAGCCACCAAACAGCCAATTTTAATATTCCATCTATTGTATTTTGTGAATAGTTGTTTTAATACCATTTAATTAACTGCACTGATTTTGAGTTAGAACTGTAAAGAGCTTGTTGAAATTAGGCAACTTGTATCATATGTCTGTATTTGTGATACATACAGCATATACTGGAAAGCACAAACTTTAACACGCAAAATGTAGTAGTTTGGTCTCGAATTGCATCTGTACTCCTGGTAATCTCCAACCAAACAGTAAAAGAAAGCACAATCTTATGAGGACCACAAGAGAACAAACAAACAATGTCTCCTCGCTTCCAAGTCAAAAAATCATGATTGACATCTGAGAGCCTGACACTAGGGCTGGGCGATATGGAAAAAAATGTTATCACGATATGTTTTTCCATATTGATCGATCTCGATTCTTATCACGATATGTAGTTTTTGCAGATGCTGCCAGTGTGAGGGGCATCCCGAAGCTTGAAGAAACAAGAGATTCACTGAAACTTTACAATAAAGTTTATTAACATAAAAAAAAAAGAATATGCCTTCCAATAATGAGCACAAAATGTTTTTGTGAAGGTCTTCATACTTCCATTGATTAAGAGAGCATCAGGGCCCAAAACTAGCAAAATAAAATTCAGAGCAGCGCTCTTAGCTCATACAGTCTTATATGCTTAGTGCAAACTAAGTGACTGGTCCCTTTTCACTATATATAGCATTTTTTGATTTTGTAAACAACCTAAAAAAACAAACAAGTAAACGTGGGTCAGACCCTCTGACACATTCAAGTGCTAAACTGTGAGCTCGTACCTGGGGTCTAACACTTTGATCAGTTTCCTGAAGCCGTCCCTCTCCACTGTGCTCAGGGGCATCATATCTTTAGCTAAGCAATAAGTAATAGCGCTCGTTATATATTTTTGCCCCGCTTCGATTGTTTTTAATATGGGGCAATGGCAGCAAAACACGACTGGGTGGACTGTTGTTTTGCTAACGTGCGCTTACTTTTGCCACGTGAGATCGAATACATGTCACAAGGAGATAATCGAAATCGATCAAAATTTTATCGCGATCCCGAATCGAGATCGCCCAGCCCTACCTGACACCACTGCTCCTCTTTAGAGTCACTACTACAGACTAGCTCCAAATGACATCCAAAGATGGCAGCACCCATATCTGGAACATCTTTTTTTTTTACAGTGGGAGGAAGTGGAGATACATCGTCCATCTTTAAATACATCCGACATAAGATAAAACATGTTTAACCCTCCAAATTAAAATTACAAGACTGTAAAATCACCAGCATGTGGACGCTGAAAATTCAGGTAGACATTCGGTGCAATAAATTGAGTGCTATTTCAATTTTAACAAGGTTTATAGTTGTGATCGTTTAAAAATGTTAACTTGCTGATAAAATGAAATTTACTACAGCAATGATATACATCCATATATTAAGTTAAATTCCTCTGAATAACTCTCAGTATAACCTCCTACAGGACAATATATTCCATATACTGTAGTCTCTCCACTGTGAGCAGAGAGAGCTTCATGCACATGCTGAGCTCACGTCAGACTGAAAGAAATCATTGCATTCCCACCGCTGCTCTGGTAATATCCTTCAGCCCATAAACAGGAAATGAGGCGCTGCAATAAAAAAAGATTCCGTAAGCTGCCATTTAAAGTCAGAATCTCATGACGCCCCTGCTTGTTGAGAGACACCTGTGGTTAATGACGGCAGCAGCAGGGTCCCATAATCCTGTTTGAGAAGTATCAGGCAGCAGGAAAGCGCCTGGAGGTGGAGGCAGAGGAACAACCGGTGTCTCAGACGGCTGCCTGCAAAATATTGGGGATGTTACACGGTTTCAAGAGGAAAGACGACAATGCATCCACCTGCTTTGTTCGGTTGCACATGTTTCGGTGAGTTTTTAATGAGAAACTGCAAAAGATACATGGAAAACTAAGCCCGATATACCACTGCCTTAACTTTACTTCCTAAATGACTGATGCAGCCAGGCTAAGGTTTTGATGCACACACATGTTACCACACAAACAGTGTTTCCAAAAGTCTAAGTTTTTAGAGTATTGTGGATGACAGGCGTAAATGTAGACATCATTTTGTGAAGTGAAAATGAGGGAACAGAATTTCCATCACCACCTCAGAACTCATACAGAGTAGATGATGTGTCACTCGTCTGCCTAATTATGTGCCGTTTGGTCAAATCCTATTAATTTACCATCCAACTAAATGCAAATGACTCAGCAAAGTGCTGCAAACCGACCAGTGATGGGGAATCTGTTATGCCCAGTGAGACTTGTTTTGTTTACCAGAGCAGGCTGGTTTAAACGGATGCGAGCGACGAGAGAGGAAATCGTGTTGGGGAGCCTTGGCAAAGAAAAAACGAGCTCGCCGCAGGGTGCTCCGCTTCCCAAAACTGGTTGTTGACCTCCATCTTCCAGGGTGCGAGTGAGTAACAAGCTCCCGGGAGAACGGCTCCCGAGAACATGTTAATGTTAGTCTTTTATCTTCACAGGGAGGAAGGGGGCTGGATTCGGCTCCTTTTGTTTTGGTTGTTTCACTAATTTGCAACGGTGCGTACCTTTAAAAGAGGAAATCACTTTGACCCCATCTTTGGTTTCCACAAAACACATCAATTTTTGTAAACATTTTGTATTCCCCTGTGTTGGCGGAAGCACTACTTGAGCTCTGACTGTGCACGGAGGACGCACTTATCACACTTGTGTCAAAACCGAGTCTGTGAAAGCATCTGGACGTATAGATTTTCTATGGAGTTGACGGATAAAAAGTAATGTTCAGAGGAGTAAAAGGAGGCGTCTAACAGCTGCTGCAGGCACACACACACACACACACACAGACACAAACACACACATTCAGACTCACAGAAGGATTCTTTTCTATGTGCAGACGCATTTACTGTGACAACGATGAAATCTCTATCTATAGAACAGAGAAGAGGAGGTCGTGCGATCTATGTAACTTAAACTACATACGGCAGAATAAAAGGTCATATTGCAGATAAGTGGTACTAATCCATCTCATACATTTAAATAGACTAAACGCAGCTGTGATCCAGAGAGGTTGCTACTGCTCTTGTCCATAAGATGCTACTATGACATGTATACAATCGTACTTTGGTTTATGCTACTACTGATAGCCGCCCTATGGGGAGTCCTAGGCTGCTATTTAATGTTCCAATGTGGTTATTTTCAGTTTTATAAAATGGTCTAATGGCTTCTATGTGTGGTTATACAAAGCCACCGAATCAATTTCAAATCATTCGTCAGCTGCTTTGAGACCTTTTTCGGATCTGACGCCCTAATTGGTAAGATAACACCTTTGCTATCTCCAAATTGTATATAATCATTTTTGAAACTATCTCCCGACCTGATGCTCTAATGGTGGATAATATAATTATACAATACATTTGTTTTTTTACATATTACTGTTTTCAGGCTGTTTTAAATGTGTGAAATCATTTCTGCAATGTGTTGACGGTTTTCCAGTACAGGTTACTCTTGTGTTAAAGTCATATTTTCTGCAGACCCAGCCGTCCCCTCTTCACACGCACATGAACTCTGCTGAGTATCAAATATCGCATCCTGATAATTATCTCTGAAGGGATCAAAAGTGTTGTAACGACACAAAATGCTCAGGTAATTTATGACACCGTGAACATTTTCTATTTACCTCATGACCCAATTCAATTATCTGATGGCGTGATCACTGCAATAGTAATTAGAGTTTATTGTAATTACAGGCCGTGATTCAGACGGATTACTCACCGGAGGAATCGGGCTATTCAATTGCAGACGACAGGGTAAGGTTTAACTGGCCTAATGCATCTATAGATTAATAAAGGCTGGTTAATATTTCAAAACTTCACACTGTGCTTCTGAGCAAAGTACTCGAGGTGAAAGGGTTTCTTCACAACGGAGAGGAAATCACTCCGTAGGGCGGCGACCTCCTGCAGCTCGGTGAGCACAGAGCGCGTTGGAGTGCCTTTATAAACTCACTTTCTCTCCCTCCACATTGTCCATATCTGCAGCAATCTCAATTAGCAGATCTGAGAAAAACAGTGGCAAGAGGGACCCGCTGGAATCATGGGAATCATGCGAGCGATATATTTTTTAAAAGCAACCCAGTGATGTGACGCACCAAAGCAAGAGGAGATAGGGCTGAACGCTGGCCTGCTTATTGATGCATATGTACAGCCGTGCTTGTTTATGTGTGGCAGCTCCAAGATAAGTTGCACAGCCTTATCTCCCGTTGGGCTATCAAAGAACTCAAGCACAATTCAACACAGATTTGAAGAAGCATCTGGCTCCCCGTTCCACCCAAGCCCTCAGGAAAACCACCGCCGCTGCCTCCTTCAGACTGGAAAAATAAAAATAAAAGCCCAACACAAGGCGACATCTGGTCTTTCATCTCAGCCACTACTGTCCAAAGAGGAAAAGAAAACAAGAAACCGTCAGCTAGTGCATTAATATAAACTGGTATCTCTCATTTGATCATGAGTGCTTTTTAATTATGACATGAATGAAGGCCAAAACACGTGGGCTCCTCCATCTAAAGCTGCTGAAGCTAACATTTAGTATGTCCTGCGTGCTCACAGAGACATCATCCTCATCACAGCCGACAGTTCCATTTTCGAAATCGAGTCGAAACTGGCTCCTGTGTTCAATTACACCATTCAGCGTCTCTGTTTGTAAAAGCTCATTAATGTGAAGCTGCTCTTTCCTGCCACACACCATTAAGATAAAATATTGAAACAAGCGGCTGATAAACACAAATTATGCATATCATGGGCTTTTAAAATGTGCGGCAACCGCAGGCACCTGATATCGAACACCGTCGCCGACTAGAGGCAAACCTAATTTAAATGAAACACCTGCAGAAGCGTTTAATTTGAAAAGCAGCGGCAGAATGTCAGCGGACTCCGAGCCGAAGCATCAGGAGACCACACGGCAGTCTGCATTTTCTTTTCCAATGCTATGAGCAGCAGTCTCCGAGGCTCTCTGACATTTCAATACGTAATGCATCCGGTTTGCTGAGGTCCCAGAGGAACTTTGAGCTCGACAGCCCCCCCCCCCCCACCACCACCACCACCACCACCACAGCATGTCCGCCTCCCCAGCAGGGCTGTTTGTTGCAGGAGCATTTGCAGGTTCAAACAGAAAAGTGAGATTAGACCCGAGGGACACAAACACCAGCGCAACAGGAGGAAATTGGGAACCGAATGAAAGAAAAATAAATTATGCCAAAACCCCCTTATTAACAATTAGTGCTGGTGAGGGGGCTCTCTCCTGCTTTTGTTGTGGCTGATTGTTTTGAGAGCGGCATCTGAGGCAGCCGGGGTTGTTAGACAAACAGCATTGGCTTCAATACAGATTGTCAACACACAAAAAGGGCTGCTTGACAAATGCAATTCGTGGGCCTGCAACTTTTGCAGGAACCAAAGATAAACTATGAGGGGGTGTCACACGACTGAGACATCGCAAGCAAAGAGCAAAGAAGCAGATTTTGTCAAATTCGTCTCAACTAAGTTACAGTATCTCACAGAAAGATATTTGCGAGAGGTCAACACACATTTTAAGCAAACTAAAACGTCACCCCACCAAGGTCCAACAGTCCAACTTAAATTCAATCGAGCTGCAGCAACTTGCAGATACCCATTGATATCAGTCTCCTAAATTTGCCTTATCATCAAGATCCATAAATTATTACCCTGGGAAATTTGTGAAAATGTAAAAAACAAAACAAGTAAAAAAAACTAAATCGGGATACTTAAATCAAAATTCCTGCGATTCTGTTGATACTGCTGACAAACTGCACACTGGGTTGAGATCATAACCTTCTTGGCGGAGATAATAATTACCTGTAATAATTGGTGGGACAAGGAACAACAAAGATGAGCAACTTTCACCTGGCAACAACCTAATCTGTGAGCTAGTGTTTAATTCCACTAAATCAGAGCTAATTTACCATTAAAGAAGGTAACTAGTGTTAAATTGAGAGATTAAATAGAGTCATGCATCAGGATGTTAAGTGCATCTCTGTCAAAAAGCTCAAATCAACTACAAACACTTCTATTATTGTACGTATACTGGTGAATTGTGTATGTAGACGCCTTCTGAACTCAACTCTCTGCGGACTGTGTTTGTACATGACATGATAAAAGGAGCTTTTATAATGATAAATGACTCAAAATGCAAACAAGGACCCTCAAAATAGATCACGTGTGAGTGCATACTACAGGTAAGGGCTCCAAAAGGTACCTGCTTTGAAAGATCATTTGTTCCACTGAACATTAAAGATGTCACGTCTTCCAGTTTTCGTTCACCGACATTTCCTTTTTGGTCTCCACTCCTCATCATATCTCATGTCTGCTCTCTTCTACTTTCATGTGGCATAAACAAATCACACGGATCAACGTTTCTGTTCCCCGGCTAGCAACATCAACTTCTGATCGTCCGTTTCAGTACCGGAGGCGGCTTCAAAGTTCGGAACACAGTTCATCTCACTTATCTGTGTAGAGGACATGGCTGTTCCGCCCAGGGGCCCCCTGCGGGCCAGGTTTGGTGAACCCTTACATCCAATCACAGCTGGTGAGAGGCTGTTTGGGCAATGATGAGCAGCTGGCTTTGTCACATTAGCCGTGACCGCGCGTGACCCCCGGGCGGCTTGGCAGACTGCTCGCTTACCGACGGCCCTGAAAGGGGAAGCTCGGTGTGGGGACCGGGGAGGGAAATGAGCCGGAGAGGGCGCTGTCTGTGACAGGACGCCAGCGGACTACAAGAAAAGGAGAGACGCTCAAGCGTTGCCTCCGCCTCTGCTCAAACTGGCCGACGGCCAACAGAAGCAGATGTTGTATGCTGATTTGGTGACTTGCACGCTCCAGGGGGGTTATTTATAAAACGGTCTCTCGGTCAACTGTGATTTTAGCAATGTGGTAGGCAGGTAGAAGAAGTAGTTGTTTACAAAAGTTAAAATGTTGGCTTGTGATGCGCGCCTGTGCTTTCCCCTGCGGCAGTGAGGGAGTTGATGGAGGTTATGTGGTGTTCAGCTTGAGGTGTAGAATAAGTAAATCCCTTCAAATGTGGACGCGTTTGAATCTGGCTGTGATTTCCCAATCAAATGACACAAAACAGAAGGGATTTTTTTAAAGAGGACAATGCTAACAAGCAGGACATTATAGATAATTCTAATGGGGGTCGTGCAAGCCCGTAATTCATTCAAAACTGTGTCTAAATGTCATCTGAAGATAGAAACTGGGAAGAGAGGTTAGGCCAGGCAAAAAGAATTAGCTGCAAGCCAATACAATTAAGATTTTATGGAGTATAAAAGCCGTTTCAGACCATTTAAATCAAACGGTGCAATAGCCAGTTTGGCTTTTCATGATTTATTCTTTCATTTGGCCTAGAGAGCACAAATTGAGAGCAATTATTCTAAAGCATATTGAAATCTAATACTTTACTGACTTGTTGCACATGAGAGCATGATCATGCGTGTCAGCTTAACTGTTTTATGCGGGATCCAGTACAAGTAGCAATAGAGCAATGTAAACATCCTGAATAAAAATCTGACTTAAAATATTATCAGCAAACTGTAGCTAAAGTATGGAAGTAAAAGCACTTGTTGCTGTCAAATGGAGTAAAGCAGCTAAATACTAAAAAGTACTAGTACTAGAAATACACTGAAAGTACAAGTATTCATGATTCTGCTTCAGCATAGGTCTTGTGTGGGGCCCATTTAATTACTTTCCACCACTGCTTCTTGGAATATTCATAGGCTGGTGAACCGAAGCTTGAAATATGAACTTGTGATGAAAGTGAAGATCAAATTGAAGCAAAAGCCCCAGGCACGGCTCCCTGCTGAGAGGCAGAGGGTGTGAAAGGACAGGATGTGGACAGAGAGGATGGAGCCGGTAACAAGATGGAAGTGAGAAATAAAGATTGGAGTCAGGAGAGAAGTGTCCCTGTCCTCGTGTCCTTCTCATACAGAAAAAAAAAGATTTCCCCCCAAATTACAATAATTTCCAGTTTTTCATTTCCAGTCTCTAGCTCCAGCTACACCTTCTCCTTCAACACTCAAAAGCGATATGAGCCGCTGCAAAAAAGGTCGAACTACTCCTTTTACCGCGTTCAAAAGGGACCTGCCTTGTATCCGCACCTCGTTCCGACAGGGGCGTTTTCTGTGGGGCTGCACACAAACCTCTAGTAGTCGAAAGCAAGGAGGGACGGCTTTGAAGCTTTTGCTGTGAAGTAGCTGCAGGCGGGGGAGTCTTACATTAACATTAATTTAACATTTCAAAGCGGGAATGGACTCGCATTATAGCTCCTACAAAGCGAGGCGATGAGGGAGCGGACCAGGAAACACAGAGGATCCATCCGTTAGATTAGAACGCAACGGTAATGTAAGACAAAACTGCACGTGACAGCAACATTATGCAGGAGATAAGTGAACACCAGTGCTTCTGATCAAGTCTCCCCTTTCTACCCAGACTCCAGAATGTCACCAGTTCCGTCTGCTCACTCAGAGGAGTTAGCAAGGAGAGCTGCAGGAAAACCATACCGGGCCTGGGATGAGCGTCTCTTTTCGAGACCATTACAACAAAACACCTGCGTAGACACGTGTTCAGAACAGTGTTGAACCAGGATGGATTTGTGTGTATACCTCCACCAAGGCCCAACAGCCTCCTTAAGTTAAAACAACATTAGAGCTTAGTTACAATCTTCCCCCTGAAACTGACTCACACTATAAATTGAATGGGTTCTTCCCCGATCCACACTGCACCCTGTGACCAAGTTTCAACATTAATCTGTCCTGTAGTTCCCTGATAACTAACAACCAATCCCAGATGAAAACACAACCTTATCTATGGAGGTAATGAAAGGATCCGTTTGTCACTGGCTTTCTTTCCAGGCAAACAGATATCAGAAGCTAAAAAGCAGTGATGTGTGATGTGATGTGTGAAAATAGCCTCAGATTTCACTACTTAATGTTCAACTTCTATTAGATTCACTAAGGGGAATACGTAGCAACAATAAAAGGTGGATTTTACATCTACAATATAAAAAAAAAAGAGCTACTGCTGTTTTAAATGCCTCTACTTAGTTTTAAAGTGCATTAATAGTCGCTGGCTCATCAGACATTATTTCTGCACAACTCTCCGTCCTAACTGGTGTTAAAGAGGCAGTAGAAATACCGCTGTCTGAAATAAAGTGGAGAAACAGATGTTCCACACACACACACACGCTACCGCCTACATTGAGCACCTTTGGAAAGCACTAAGTGTTTTGTTTCTCACCTTATTTGAGTTGGTTTGGTACAAAGGTTTCTGCTGGGACGTCTGAGTCTGCTTTGTCACGATCATAGACTGTGTATGAAGTCGGCTGTAGTGCAGGTCATACACCTGTTAGCTTATTTGGCATATTTAAGCTTAATTTCTGGGGAACGAGACATGTCTATATCTACAGTGCCTTGCATAAGTATTCACCCCCTTTGGACTTTTCTACATTTTGTCATGGTATAACCACAGATTAAAATTTATTTCATCGTGAGTTTATGTAATGGACCAACACAAATAGTGCATCATTTGGAAGTGGGGGGAAATATTACATGGATTTCACAATTATTTACAAATAAAAATCTGAAAAGTGTTGAGTGCATATGTATTCACCCCCTTTACTGTGAAACCCCTAACAAAGATCTGGTGCGACCAATTGCATTCACAAGTCACATTTGCAAGTCACATAATTAGTAAATAGGGTCCACCTGTCTGCAATTTAATCTCAGTATAAATACACCTGTTCTGTGACGGACTCAGAGTTTGTTGGAGATCATTACTGAACAAACAGCATCATGAAGACCAAGGAGCTCACCAAACAGGTCAGGGATAAAGTTGTGGAGAAATATGAAGAAGTGTTAGGTTATACAAAAATATCCAGAGCTTTGAACATCTCTCTGAGCACCATAAAATCCATCATAAGAAAATGGAAAGAATATGGCACAACCGCAAACCTACCAAGAGGAGGCCGTCCACCCAAACTGAAGAGTCGGACAAGGAGAAAATTAATCAGAGAAGCAACCAGGAGGCCCATGGTTACTCTGGAGGAGTTGCAGAGATCCACAGCTGAGGTGGGAGAATCTGTCCACAGGACAACTATTAGTCGTCTACTCCACAAATCTGGCCTTCATGGAAGAGTGGCAAGAAGAAAGCCATTGTTGAAAGGGATCCATAAAAAATCCCGTTTGGAGTTTGCCAGAAGCCATGTGGGAGACACAGCAAACATGTGGAAGAAGGTGCTCTGGTCAGATGAGACCAAAATTGAACTTTTTGGCCTCAATGCAAAACGCTATGTGTGGCGAAAACCCAACACTGCCCATCACCCTGAGCACACCATCCCAACAGTGAAACATGGTGGTGGTAGCATCATGCTGTGGGGATGCTTCTCTTCAGCAAGTACAGGGAAACTGGTCAGAATAGAGGGAAAGATGGATGGAGCCAAATACAGGGAAATCCTTGAAGAAAATCTGATGCAGTCTGCAAAAGACTTGAGACTGGGGCGGAGGTTCATCTTCCAGCAGGACAATGACCCTAAACATACAGCCAGAGCTACAAAGGAATGGTTTGGATTAAAGAATGTTAATGTCTTAAAATGGCCCAGTCAAAGCCCAGACCTCAATCCAATAGAGAATCTATGGCAAGACTTGAAGATTGCGGTTCACAGACGGTCTCCATCCAATCTGACTGAGCTTCATCTTTTTTGCCAAGAAGAATGGACAAACCTTTCCATCTCTAGATGTGCAAAGCTGGTAGAGACATACCCCAAAAGACTTGCAGCTGTAATTGCAGCGAAAGGGGGTTCTACCAAGTATTGACACAGGGGGGTGAATACTTATGCACCCAACAGATGTCAACTTTTTTGTTCTCATTATTGTTTGTGTCACAATAAAATTTATTTTGCACCTCCAAAGTACTATGCATGTTTTGTTGATCAAACGGGAAAAAGTTTATTTAAGTCTATTTGAATTCCAGTTAGTAACAGTACATAATGGGAAAAAGTCCAAGGGGGGTGAATACTTATGCAAGGCACTGTATATATTAAGTCTACGTTGTGATTGGCACTTTTCAATCATTAATTAGCAGTTTAAAACCCAAATGAAAACAATAAACGTACAGTATATAATGATTGTAAGGACCCTTTTCCTGTTTTTGTACATGTGTCACCATTATTTGTGGACGTCCATGAGGGCGGAGAGTGAAATGGAAAGCAAACGCCAACGCTGCAGATGAATAACTTTGAAAAACGTATGAGGCATAAAAGGAGACTGGCTCCGTCTCTACTGAGTGAGCTGCACATGAAAGGATCACATGCATTTAGAGGCGCACAACCATCTCTATTTATGTAGTGCATCAGTGATCACTCTTGAATAGCATCTGTCACCTTTTCAGAGGGTGGACGCCTCATTTTGAAGCAGGGTCCATATTATATATGAAGCTGAGTGTGTGAGTGTGTGTGTGTGTGTGTGTGTGTGTGTGTGTGTCTCTTTCTGCCTTTGTGGGTTGCATGTGCTCTCAAATTAAACTAAGTTAATTTAGCGGTCTATTGAATAGTCCATTCCATTTCCCATCACATCCCAAGGTGACAGCATCATACGCTATGATACACTTTCATGTTGTTTTGAAGAGAGAGCAGGAAATAAAGGGTGAAAAGGGGGGGGGGCAAAG
This sequence comes from Pleuronectes platessa, assembly GCF_947347685.1. NCBI lineage: Eukaryota > Metazoa > Chordata > Actinopteri > Pleuronectiformes > Pleuronectidae > Pleuronectes > Pleuronectes platessa. The sequence goes on from NC_070649.1 coordinate 7,777,173, forward strand.
ACACGGGTGGTGTGTTTGCTTCGTCCCCTCATCGTACACCATCCTCCCTCTCCCTCACTCCACCTGCGATTAAAGCCCCTCTAATCACATTTACCAAGCAAGGCCAAAGGCAGGGATGCTCTATTAAATACCTCCACACGGGCGAAAGGGAGAGGGGCCGGCCATTGGAGCCCCTCTTAGGACGTGCGGCTGAAATAATTGCAGTGAGCACTCACATTTGGCACGGTGCTCGAATGTCATTCCACCTGCGCACTGCACTAAAAGGTGACAGGCTTCATCCCTCTCGCCAGGCGGACAGGTTGGCGGTCAGTGAGCACTTGGGGGGGGGTATTGCAGAACGCAATGAAATGACTCTGTGCCCAGAATGACAGATCCCAAAATGAGTAGATAGGTCAATGGCCCATAATGGTCATTTGGAAAAGCCTGATATCCAGATGAGCAGTGTATAATTACCATGTTGATTGGATAATTCAGCCAGGGTTTTTCCTGCATAGAGACACCATCACATTTCATGCTGCCACTTTGGAAATTTGGCCACTTTTTCATTATGGCATCCATAACTTGCTCCTTTTCATTTAGATTTGTTTGTAATCCTAAAGAGGTGTTTCAAACTGAGAAGGTGAGAACAAGAGCAGTTCTTATTGCTGCGGGTGAGCATGTAACTACTATGACAAAGTACAGCGCCACATGAAAAGGGATTTTCTCTTTGAAGCAGCCACATTAAGCTAAATTGCCCATTAGCAGCTACACAACAAGTAAAACAGAGGAGTGAAACTCACAAAGTCATGACAAAGGCAAACACTCTGTGCTGTAATTACAGGTGCATCTGTTACAGATCCCAAAATAGAATATCAAAGTTTTAACACTGTGACCAACAGAAACTGTCACTTAGAGCAAAGTCCTCTTCTTTTGGGTCTTGTTTTGAAAGTTTTGGATGTCATCCCTTCTGCATATGATTATATTCTAATCCCAATAAAAATGTAGCCATCTTCATCTAGTTATTGTATGTAAGTAAGTAACAGGAAAACCATCGGATATTTACATAGACTGGTGCTTTTGATATTTGCCCATTATATATTCCAAATACATGTACTTTGTAGTAAATGTGGGGGGTTTTCACAGCTTGGTTTGCTGTCTGACTGGACCACAGACTGACTGTACATAAGGATGGTCGGCTCTACTTGCTCCCACTATCAAGAAACAAAGCCTCAATTTCCTGATGCCAACGCCGCCATTTTGTGCCAATGACTACAATCGGAATTAGAGTCTGGACCTGCAGTATTGAGTCTCAGTTTTCAATAACCTGAACAAACATCAGTGACAATAAAAGAAACCATCATTGAGAAAAAATTCAATAACGTGTACTTTTTAGTTGGGTCCATATCCATTTACAGTGTGTACTGGACTTGATTATAGAGACGTCACAAATCGTATCATATCAGAACTAATATGACCAAAGTCTGTGAGCTCTCTCTGCGGAGGCTGCCATGTTTTTTACAGTAGCCCAGACAGGACACAACTAAACACCTTTTGAGTTTTTATCACAACAGGTGCTCTTTCATGTTTGGCATGGGACGTTGAGGTGAGGAGCATTCAGCTGTACCATTTAACGTCAACACTAGATGTCACTAAATCTCACACACTGAGCCTTTAAAACCTAAGATTTTTACGTAACTGGACGGGAGCACCATCAGGGATTATCCTCAACCGGCTTGCGTCTCAGACCGTCATGTTAAGACACACAACCCGCTACACGAGTGATTTCTAATCCCGCTTTTAACATGCAGACATCTGTAGAAATGGAAAGAAATGAGGTTTCATGAGCGACGAGATGAAGGAAAAGCTGTCTGCCACCCTCCTGATCCTTACATCAAAACATCGCCGAAACCTTCGCAGGATGTTGTGGAGCACAGGGTGTAGGACAGATTTCCAATTCCTTCATCTCTCAAAGCACCGGAAGCTTTTCCCCCCCACCTTTGAAGATGGTCCAATCTCCCACTGCACTCAGAGGACTGAAGCCGATCTGAAGGCTTAAGCTGACCCTATTCTTTTACAAGTACATTCACCGATAGTTTAATGTGAGTGTGTCTACTGCCCTTGCACATTCAGCCAGGCCCGAGAAACTTGTCGGAAATTATTGCAAGAGTGATGGCATATTTGAGAACCTTCACAATGATCCACACCATCCCACTGTCAGAGCTTTTATTGTGAAAACAATTCCCATTGTCAGTTGAGCCATCGTGAAGTTAAGTCACCTGGATATTTATTCTTCTTCAGCAGCCTTAATGAATAGCTCCCAAGAAATATGGTTTGGCATTTGGACAGTTTGATGCATATTCTGTCATTTAACCTCGATCCGACTCACAGAACAATGTTCATCTCTTCATATTAGTTCTTCGAAGTGATTGATACAGCAGAGGAAGGAGACAAAGAGATAAGGGGCAAACCATCAATCATCATTTGCAGAGGGTCATTGGTGTGAAGCAGGTCGGTCCCTTCCCCTCCCTTCTTTTTAAATGCGATGTCCAGTTGACTTTTAAAGTCTGGACCCCACATCGATGAACTTCAGAATGATGATCCTTACAAAGGGATTTTTAATGGATGTGTTGTAGCACACTCATATTTTATAATCCTATTAATTATGACTATTTGATTAGTTTGACCTCCTGGGGTATCACATTAATGTTCAGCTGGGGAGTTCAGTCAACACCAGTGTAAGAAAAACTGTTGTACAAGTAATGAACATTTTCATGGTCTTATCTACAGATCTTCTGCAATGACAAGGTGTTGCCTTTCTGTGATGGTTAATTATGTGCTAATTAAGTGCTCCTCCCTGTAGTTCAGGATATAAACTCAAAATGTAATGTTGTTTAACTGATAAAACCATAAACCCTAAAAGTTGAGCGCGTGTTATTTTTCCACGTAACACACCTCTAACTTCATCCTGCATTGAAATAAGTTTCCGTCATTGTTTCAAATACAAAACACGAAGGACTTGCAAGGGATAACAAGTGTGTGTCTTATACTACAATTCCTCTGCTGTGTGTATTAGATCATAGTTTTGATTTGAAGAGGAATATTTTAGTATGTTTTCAGGTATTTTTGCCTGAATTTGCCGCCAGTGAGAAGGGATTTCTTGGCCACTTGGGTGTTCATAAAGTAAACTTGCACATGACATTTAATAACAATGGGCCATCATTCACAACAGGATATTATTAGGATTATACACATCACCTCCCTGACATGATCTCATGAGGCGGAAGGCAAACAAAACAAACACCTAGTGAGACAACTTGGTGATAACATGGTTAACGCGGCCTGTCCCTCAGCAGGAACTGGAGGAGAGATTAAAATTCTCGGCTTAATATGTGGACAAGCCTTTCCTTCGACTCAGCTGTCCCCCAGACGAACATCGGTAACGACCATGTTTAATTAGCAGATTTCTACTCCGATTAATGCCCATTATTATGATCATTCGGGACAGCCGAATCGTGGCTAACTCGCCCTGAAGTGAGTTCTTCCATTTGGCTCCAGTAACTCTCAAGGGACAAATATGTGGCTCTTTAGCTGCTAACTGCTCCTCAATGTTTAAATGAAAAAAAATAACTGATGGTAGCAACTAAACATTTAACACGTATACCCTCAAAATCGGCTGCAGACATGGAATATAGGGTTATGTCACTGCAGTTGTGATCATGTCATGCATGCTTCAAAATACCTCCACACACACAACATATCCACAAACACTGAAACTCACACACACTCTTTCAGAATATTCACTTTCAGCTATAATCTGTTCGCAAAAGCTCAGATCTGTCGCCATGTTCATGCAGCAGTCCTAATTGAAGGCAGCTCTGACGTCCCACCACATGGCAAGTTATGAAAAATCATTAAAAGCAACACATGCTCTGAAATCAGGATGTGCTGCCGATTCAGACGACGCGCTAGTAACCCTATCATGGATCTGAATATAGATATTTAATCTTGGCTGGATGCTTCCCCTTTGATAGTCTGATGCATATTCATTAGCCGTGATATCCACCAGAAGGTTATTATCCATAAATGTCACTCTGTAATTAATTAATCCTGTCTGCTGGTTGCTCTCCCTGCCTCATTAATGAGCCAAGTCGAGCCGATTGTATTCATATTCATGTGTCCAAGTATAACGGCTCTATCCTGGATTCAGATGCCAGAATATTTCACATCATTAGCAGCAGGAATCGCCGGAGGGCCGTTTGACAGGCAGGGTTTTGCGTTTCTGAGCTTCCTGTCAGCGGCGTGCACAGGATCCGGTTTATCTGTTTGGGTGGTTATAGTAAAGGGGGGGGGGGGGGGGGGACAGAAGTGAGTGAGAGTCTCAGGCAAAGTTTACTCAAGTCCGATTGAGAATCACCTTCGATGGGTAATGCGGTCCAAGGAGACAATTATGGGGGTGATTTTGTGCTGTTTAGCAAATTGATTTTTAAAGCTACCCCAGAGGCACATCCATTACTGTTGGTTGGAGTTTTAATAAAAATCCAATATGAATTTGCACAAAGCCGAGAGGAGTAACTCCGCCACATTAGGCTAATAGAGAAGAATGCCACGGCTCGAGAATGGCTTGCAAATAGTTTGACATTTACCCCGCGATGCACTCAATTATTGGGTGAGAATTCTGTCCGGAGGCTCTGCTCAGTTGTGTGTGTGTGGTGCCTCCTGCAAACGGCTGTAACCTATATGGGGTTTAAGGGGACACTGTAACACATGTTCTGCTGATTTGTGGCCAAAGTGTGTGCTTAGCAGGATGGCATGGCACGAAGAGAGATACCATCATAATTGGAAGCATACGTCAAGTCCCCGCAGCATCAGTCGGGTGTGAAGTGTTCTTCAGTAAAAAAAAAAACTCTGAATTGGCGAAATGTATAAAACATAAATGTAAATTGGACGATTTGAGCGGAGGGCCAGATTATTTTCTCATTAAGATCCATGACTTACTCTGAGAAATCAATGAAAATGTGAGAAACGTCCTAACTCACAATGTTAAATAAAGTGAAACGCTTTTGAGTCGTCCTGCTAATTATTAAACGAACGAATGCAGGCAAAAAAAAACATAACCTCAGATCATGTCCAACGCAGAAGAATATGTTTTTCATTTAGAATCCATGAATTATTCGCTAGGAAATGTGAAAATGTCAAAAAAACAACAAAATCTTAAATGTTAAAGTAATAGATAAAAAAATCCTCGATCTCCACCAACATTTTATGGATTTTTTCTTAGCTCATGTTCAATCCTTCCACCGAGTTCAATTAAAACCTCTTGAATTGTTTTTGCGTAATCCTGTTGACAATCAGATAGATGTGAAAACATGGCCTCCTTCGCAGCCATAATAAGCAGCTCAGGAGTTACAGTGCAATGAACTGCTACTTCTGCACTCGGTTAACAATATTCCCCTCTGTTGTGTACTAGTAGTTCTATGTCTAAAAGAGCACTCCACTGCTTTAACATCCAGCGTGATCTCAAGGGAAGCCCGCGGAAGTGCAAGGACTCCTCCAGACAGTGAACTGTGTGTGGACGGACGTAAAGCGCATTACAGGCTTCGACATCAAGGACAGTCAGCGGGGGGGGGGGCCTAGACAGAGCAGACGAGCTGAATGTGATTTTCGACGGGTACAGCAGGGCATCCCCAGCTGTGCCCTCTCACAAAGTCTTCACACCCTCTCAGACGCCGGAAATCCCAACTCAACCGAGCCGACCCCCCAACCTAAAATCTCCAAAGAGATAAAAACTCTACCACGAGTGACTGCGATGGCGAGTCAGGTAAGAATACTGCTGCTATGAAGACATCCTGCTGGGTACAAGTACCTCAGAGGACATCTCGATAACTTCACACTGGCAGCCCTAAAGTCACATGAAAATACTGGCGGGACAGGCTGCTGTAGTTCTTCAGTTTGCTTACCAGACCAATGGGGAGGGATGATCTCGTTATCTACTCAAGGACTTTGGATGAAGGGGTGCCGAGGGGGCTGCAGCACCCCCTACCGGTGAGGGACTGCAACTGCAAGCCAAAACAGTTTCTAATCAATTAAAAACTTGATTTCAATTAATTTACTCTAGAAACATTGTGAGTGTAGCACAGCAGTAAACTTAAAATCGACCCGTTATCATTTTTGGAAATGTTTAATTTAATAATAGAAAATGTTTGATAATTCCTGTGTCTGAGGCACAAAAGTATAATGTGACGTTGACGATGTTGGATTAAAACATGCAAGGCTGAATGTGGCACAGTGCTGCACAGTGCTGCACGACCTTCAATTACGTGATTACCTGAAGTTTCTCTCAGCACTTCCAACTTTCTCAGACTACCAGCAATCATTTAACAAAGGTTTAAAAAAACAACAACACAGTTGCCAAAGTAGATGATCAAGGTTGTCGGTGATGACTAACAACATCAGGCCAAACATGAAAAATCAATCCAAGCCTCATTGTGTGTCCTATTTATTCTTCATAAGCTTAAAAAAATATAAATTTGTGAAGATCATCTTGTTGAACAAACAGATATAATAATTTTTGCATTATTCCAAAAACCAAGAACCAAGGTAACCACAGAGATCCTAACTCATGGGGTGGGTTGACGAAAATCCTCATGATGAGTTTTTTTACTTTGATTCACTGGGCCATAAAGCATCCAGCGTGTTATCAGATCTGAGCCTGATCTTAGGCACAGAGGGGATTTGAACTAACACGTTAAAATGCTCATAACAGGCTGATGGGACCGTCTTTGGCTGCAAAGGTATCGAGTCATGGATCTGATAAATAAAACAAGACACGACTTCATGAGCAGTACATCAAAATATCCTGAATGTCACTTGTCGCTCGAGGCCGCGTCGAGTAGAGGCGATCAACAGTCGTTGGGATCCAGACTCTTGGCACCATGGAGGTCTGCAGCACTTTGAGGGGCCTTTTATTGTTGAGGTAATTTACTCGAAAAGAATACTCCACATGTCTCAATTTGATTATCCCTTACTCCAAATTCCAGGTCAACCAGAAAATGCTGTTTACATGGTATTGTGTTATTCAGAATGTTGTAGCTATCAGAGCACTAATGGGACTTAAAGCAAACCAAATGGAATATACAGACCACTTTGAGTTGCATAAATAAAGGGCAAATTGCAAATTGGATTCAATTTCTTAGCATTTGCCCAAGATTACTAAGGGACTAATCAAAAGTCATCAACACGTCTCCAACTCCCACAAGTGATTCAAGTCAAACATTGTGTGTGTGTGTGTGTGTGGTACCTGTATGCATGTGGCGGTTAATGATGACAGAGACTCAGTAACAGAGAGTCACATCCTCCATATATTCATCACATTCAACGAACCTGAGCACACGAGTAAAAAAATAAATAAACATCACAGTCATCAAACTTAAATCAACCATTTAAGCCCCTGGAAAAAACAAACACAAAATGAGATGCACGTGATCTTGACCGCGCTCGAGCTCATTAATCCCACGAGTAATGAACGGCAGCGATTAGCCGACATTATTCATCTTCAATGGAGCTTCATGGCTAATTCGCTTTCAAAACAACAAGCCAGAGAGGAGTTGAGTCGTTTGGAGGTGAACAAAGCTTTGGTGACTTTCAAATGTCTGACAACTAAAGTGTGGTTTTGAATGGGGAGTGAACCGGCTGCAGCCAAGTGGTTTGTGTCCATCAGTTAGCTCCTCAGTTAGCTCCTCAGTTAGCACCTCAGTTAGCACCTCAGTTAGCTTCTAAGCTATTAGGCTAATAACAACAATAAACTGAGCGGGTACAAGTAGGACAAGCAATCATTTCATTTATTTTACCTGTGTTTTTGAAGGTTGTTGTGGAGGCCCTAATATAAATGGAGAAAGAAACGAGACTCACTTCCTCATTAATGATGCATTTCCTGTTTTAACAGGAAGTTGATGAAAGGCCATTTTCCCATTATGATGGAGGAAAGGCCTAATCTGCAAGGCCAAGGCATCCGGATCGCCATCTTGTGGCCGGCATGTCAGTTCATGTCATAAATCCCACCTCTTCCATGTTAGTGGATGGGACCCAGATCCTTGAAGGACAGAGGAAGTCACAACTAAACCCTGTGAACCACATTGTGAATTGTTTCTATTTGCTAGACAATAAAATGTGGTTGATTGTACTGCACAGCAGTTTAAGCAAAAGCAAAGAAATTAAAGCATCTGATTATAAAATAATGCACCAACCATTATTTACTGGTGATGTGTAATTGTGTGAGAATTATCCAAGGGTTTTTCCTTTAACCTCACCCAGTGGCAGGCCCAGTTTGAAACCACACACACCAGGTTGTAACTCTTTTCTTTGGGTATGAAACCTTGATTTATGTCACACGAGTTCTTTGAAAATAACTCACGATGGCTGTTAATTGCAGAAATGAAAGCTCGACATTGACCTATTTGGATGAATAACTGCTTATTAGTGACTAGATGCCATGGATTCCATTCATTGAGATGTCAGCCGAGTAAAAACTTTAAAGTAATGCACTTAAAGTTCTTTGTTGTAAAAGCACGTTTTCTTTCATCCAGCAGTAAAAAAAAAAGAAAGAAGGTATTTCACCGCTCAGCTCTCCTGTAGCTCAGAGCTTTATAATGAAAGAGCTCTGAATCACAGCACAGAGAGATAGAGTGACCAGGATTTCCGTCTTAATGTATTTACCCGTGTCTGCGCTGAATATCAAAAGGCCGCTCCTCGCCCGAGCTCGACACGTCTCTTCTGAGGCACCGCATCACTCGGAGAGAGTTACAACCTGGAGTAATTTAGGCCTTCTACCTCGGAAAAAATCCTCGCTGTGTGTCCTTGAACGCCAAACCCCCCCCCCCCCCCCCCCCAGCAGTTGCAAAGCTCTCATTTGTCATCTGGATTGTGTCTCAGTTCCCCTGCAATGTGTCTCGCTTGTTTGGGACAAAACGGAAGAGATAGCGCCAGGGCTGTTTTATCACTTGATGTTTCGCTGCTTTTAATAAAAAGAATAGAGGTGGTGTGACTCCTTCCTGAGCGAGCTGCTCCACGAGCGAGTTCCCGACCTCGCCCTGAAAACAATACACCACAACAAAAGTCGTGAATTATCTCGACATCTTCGGAAACACAAGTTGCCCAATGCCCGGCTCCTCTTGCTGGGGACATATTGAGTGTGGTGGTTTGGGAATTTAGGGAGAAGTCCTGTTCTGGCACATTCAGCTGTAGCTCCACATGAACGTGGACGTGAATGGTTTTCATAGAAATGCTAAGTGATGCTGCATTTGCCTGAGCCTACTGGAAAAAGCTTGTGGTGGAAGACACAGGGAGGAAAGGTCTCTCAGTCCGAGAGAGATAACGTTATTTTTATTCTTCCGAGGTCAAGAAGGTCAAGAAGCTGCTTCATGACTACGCATATTAGTCATGAATGTTGTTGGTTATTACTTAAAGCTGGATATTGTTTTGACAAGTCATATATTAAAATAACTGGCGATGACTGTGTGACCATATTTTATGCTAAATAAATATTTTCCCCTTAAAAACAGCTTTTCTATAAAGTTGATGACAGTATTTTTTCTTCACTCCCCTGATGTCTCACTTCTGTGTGGTCCTTGAAGGGTCGCAAATAAAAAAAAGTGAGGATATTTTCCGTTGCAACATGATTTGTGTTATCGCACAATACCTTTGCGTTCTCCTGCAGTACTTTTTGTGTTACCTCACAATACTTTTGTCCATCTATTCCTCCTGAGCCCATTTCATCTGACTTGCACTCATCTTCTCCCAGTGCAACGTGCAGTGTGGATCAGCTCATTCAAATATGCTCAGTCCTACAGTATAGCAAGTAAACTTAGATGAATTCTTAGATGTGGAGAGATGTGTGGCGATTGTACAGACACAGGTGGCTGTACAGTTGTGCAACTATAATAATAAAAAAATTATAATATTGCACGACGAGGACCGGAAACTATATAGTCATCCATTCTCCAGGGGGCTCCCTACACTTCTTTCATGAATTGCTGTGCAAACCTTTTAAGTGTCTCACGGCAAATATCAAGCAAATCATAATTGTGCATGATGCAATTGTTCAAATGCTTCAAAAACATCTGGAGGGAAATTCATTGCAACTAAGATTAAACACAAGAACTTTCACTTTTCTGGTCAGAAGTGCAACAGAGGTCAAACTCTCAAGTGCAGAGGAAAGCCCAACACTACTTTACCTGCAGGAAGAAGAATTATATCATTGTGCTTTATGATAAATTCATCCCTGCATACACACCTGCTGCCTCCCATCTCCTCACCCGTCAACACAGAGGAGGGACAGACCCCTGCTGGGAGAGTCTGAAATCCAGCAGATTAAGGAAGCAGTGTGTGGTGGGATGGGAGAGGTTTGCACCAGCCAAACTGGTCTCTGCCAAAAAGCTCCACCCCACCCGCACGTTGGCAACGTTTCAGAATTGATGATTGCTCGCGTGGAACTCTGCGTGCGCACTGGAGAGCAAGAAACTTCGACACTGGCCCGGGGAGATTTCTTTCCCAGACTTCCCACAACTTCTCTCGTAGTTGGGATGGCGGGGGGTGTCATGGGAGTCTCTGCACGCGGAGAGATTAAGGGGAGGGATATTACCTGCGGGTTTACTGTGCTAATCTGTTTGTGTGGTCCGACGCACACTTGCTTTTTTGTTTGTCTAACTTCCTGTGTGAGAAATAGAAATCACCTGCCAAACTACCGTGCTGCAAACTGGAGGGGAGGATGACTTCTTCTCTCTCTGCGAACGTGCCCCCCCCCCCCCTCCCGAGTGGCCAATATTGCTCCTTTCTGCATCTCTCCAATCCAAATGAGACCCAGTGTTTGATGTGCAGACTTCCTTTGAGCCCCTGTGGGCGATGAAGTTGAGAGTTTGTTCCCCTTGTTAACAGAGGCCCTTGCAGCCAGGATCCAACAGGCGGCCCGCTGCTTCCCTGCCTCCCTCCCTCGCGTGGGAGGAGGGAGACGTCTGAGAAACATTATCTGCCGACTTCAAATGAGTGATGAAGAGGGGGGCAGCTTTGTTAAGGAAACACCGCGGCTCCTCCGTGCCATTCTTAATTGTTTTAATTCCTCCTTTGAGCAGAGCTCCTCCATCTTTGTGTTTTTTTTTTTGTGTTATCATTAAAAGCTCTTGGACTGTTTCAAGGAAGGGAGGCCAGATTTAGATGCAGCACAGTAACCATAGAGTAATCTAGGTTTAGGAATGACCTTGATGAAAATAGCTCCCTGTCCTCGGGGGGGGGGAACAAAATGAGCTCCACTGCCTTCGACAGCGGGAGAAAAATTAAAAGCTATTAAAGTTGTGCCTTTGTGGAGTTGTCAGCCTTTATCACACAGCCGCACCAGACTAAAATGACTCCCATTACAATGCGGGGGGATTAGAATGAAATGTTCACCCAGTATCAGTATCTTGTGACTGTATCGTTTGCCGAGAGGGGGTCAGCCTCATTCGTCACCTCACAGAGAAGCCCAGGAAGCTGAAAAAATGAGAGAAACTCACACCAATTTTTCATTTCACAGTTTGTACAAGGATCCCACGACTCATTGGCGGGCTCTGGACTTCTTAACACGAATATATCTATATTACTAATGGATGTATTGCAAAAGACAAATCTGTTTTAAGGCTATTTTAAACAGAAAGGAATGAAAGATGCATTAGTTAGTTAGTTTTAGGACAGATGATTAATGCACACCTTAAAATATTTCTGAATGTGCGTGTAAGCAATTTTTTCCTTTATAAATAATTAAGATATTTAGAAGCCACAGTCTCCCTCGACGTTTCATAAAAATCTAACTGAAAGCTGTAATTACTCTCGTGCACTGCCTGAATGTCCTTGTCGCGGCAATTTTTGGCTCTTTCATCCACTTTTGGGTTAAAGCATCATCAGGAATTTTGAACAGGCACATTCACGGATAAATATTGCACCGAGTTATTACCTCTGGTGGCAGCTACAGCTCGACAATCCCATAATCATCCCGAGGAGGATATCCACTCGTGAGCCGGAGAGGGCCCCCGAATGAAAAGCACACAAACCACAGCGTCTCACTCTCTTCTAACAGGACATGTTTATTTACAGCGGCAAATGACAGGAGTCACAAGTGTTCCACAGGTACGTACAGAGAGACATCAATAGATCCACCTCCTGCACAAAGCAAACTCAGCGGGGACGGTCCGAGGGGACGTGGGGAGTGTGGGTAGGGTGGGGGTGGGGTGGGGACAAAGAGGACACACACTGTACACTGAGCTCAAACACACCTGTATTACCCCCTTTACAGAGAAAAGGCGTGGTGGAGGAGACAGAGAGGGAGGGGACAAGGGGAGAGAGGGGTGGTTAGGTTAAAGGGGGGCTGGGGGGGGTGGGGGGGATTTAGACTCATATTCAAATACAAAAGAACATGTACAAATCGTATAGCCTCCAGGCACTGTGCTCCCGTATTTACAGTCATCGTAACAGGCAGCGGGGAACCACTCCATGGCAGGACCATCCGTTTGGAGATGTGCAGGTACAAGGGCTCACCGTGAGGGAAACAAAAGCCGGCGCCACGAGGGGGCGAGATTAAAAACCAGCGGAGTCGAGAGAGGCGGGGGGGGGGGGGGGGAGCAGTGGCGGCAGTGGGCCTCGCAGACACACGTGCGCGGAGTGCTGCACCCGGGGGGGAATTAATCATTGTCGAGAAGCACACAATCAGGTTTTAGCCATCGGAGTGCACTCCAGAACTCCGCTTGAGAGCTCGCCACAGTCGAGGAGAGACCCCTCGCACTCACGGGTGTTCACGCCTCGGGCATGTTCACATACGACTCGCAGGGTCAACGCCTCAGGTAGCTGGAGAGTGTAGAATATAAATAATGAACAGAAATCAACAGGTGAATCGTAACAAAACAAAACGGCAAGATATTGGGATTTCGACTAGGTTATTAGGAATTGAGAGACTCTTATTTTGAAAAGTGGGCACACGCACACACACACACCACACACACACACACACACACACACACACAGACTGACTTACAGTACGTGCAGATACATTCAAACAGACATACATGCGACCTGATTCATTTAGACAAGTGTGTTCAACCACTCACGCACGTATGCACGCTACACGGCGGTAAAGCCGGGAATTGAACTCACGGCGTCGAGCCGACATCTAGTTGCACTAGGTAGTTAAACACGTCTGTTTCTGTCCAGTGGTGGCGACTACGACCCACAGTCTTACAACTACATCTCCAGGAATTCACAGCGTCACGATTTGAAATTCATTCAGTGGCAGCGGGAGAATTAAAGAAAGAGAAGAAGCAGCAAACGTGACAATCAAAAGTTGGTCGGATGGTTGACGGTGCTGCAGCGGCATTGGGCCACAAGGGTGGAGGAGAGGAAAGAAAAGAAGGCACACTAATGCCATAATTACTGCCTCCGTGAAAATGCCGTGAAATAGCCTTAGGGCGCGGGGTTTCTTTAGGGAAAGTAAATGGATATAAAAAAGCAAATATTACACCATCACTGAACGTCTGACCAAAACACAACGTAAGAGGGGAGTAAAAGTAAAAACAGCTTTTCGCCCGGAAAAAATAAAAGAAAAAGCCTGTTGCATCTTGACACAAAAGAAGAAAGAAGACATCCTTTAGGGTATATTTACATAAAAGCTTTGTAAAATATTCTTTTTTTTCCCACACCTATGTACAACACGTGACAACAGCTCAGAGAACAGCGATCAGACTGAGAAAAAAACAAGAAAGGAAATGAGACAGAAGAGAGATAAAAAAGCAAAATCATCAACGTACACATGTCGGTTTCTTCCCCGTGAGGATACTCTGCTTTTCTTTGCCCTCTACATATAGAAACGATTACGCGACATCTTTCAGAGTAATTGCGGGGACGTCTGTCTTCTTTCCCCCCCCCCCCAAGTTGTGTACCCAAAGTGCACGTTGACTGGCAGTTCGGTTAAACCCTCAGTAAGCAGATTGAACACACATTTTTGTGGTGTTTTCTCTGATTTTCCCCGCAACACAAACTCCAACTCCAACCCACAACAGCCCTTTTTTTTTTTCAGACGACACAAACCATCAGATAAAGCTCAGATTCTTCTTAATAATTCACGACGAGGACACGTTTCAAATGTTACAAAATGGCCCCAGCGAGAAGTAAAAGCCTTGAAATCTCGTTAGCGGCGTTTTGCCCTTTTGTTTTTTTGAAGCCAGCTCGCCTGAAACACAACGAGCAGGACAAAGAAAACAGGAATGCTGTGGTGTGGCTCTAAGGACACTGGGTTGAAATCATCTTAACATCAATCAGCGTTTGCTCTGACCGACAAAAAGGGGGGCACACTAGCATACTAGCGCATTTGGGATTGCGTGAGGAGTCTAAGAAGCTGCGTTGGGGTTGGGGGGGGGGGGGGGTCTGGTGACCATGTGACGCAATGCCATTTTACGACATGGTCGTCTTAAAAAAGGAAAACAAATTAAAATGGAGAAAAAAAACATTAAAACAAACGGCAAAATGTTTGACGAGCAAAAAGAAACCAATCTACAATCATTGAGAAACAAGAGCCTTCCACTGACGCCATGTTTACAAGAACATGAGACATTTATCACTCGGGGGGGTCTAAAAGGTTGACCCTCTCCTCCTTTCTATTTTCTCTCTATTATTTGTATTTACACATGCCTTCCCCTTCAGGGCAGCGTTATAAACAGATATGGTATTTTTACTCCACTATTTTCCAGTGTTGTAGTTTCTCTGGGTTTTGGTCTCGTGATCCGAATGTTCTTTTGGTGGCGAGGGGACCGACCCGTCTCCTCCTCTCTGCCCCCCCCGCGTCCTTACGCCTTGCTGTTGTCAGGCTTTGTGTGGAGGCTGTTGTCACTGTGCACCTTGATTTCAATCGTATCCGGCTTGAGAGACTCTTTTCCATTTTCTTCCTTCAACGGTAGCTTCCTGCGGGGGAGGGGGAGGGGGGAGAAAAGGAGATGAGAAGCGGATTAACACAAGCAGACCTGAGTTTTGGATTATCACAGGGACATAGAAGTTATGTGAACAGACACACAGATGTGAGCGTGGCCGCCCGGTGGATGTTTTTGTGTCCAGCAGACACACACACATACTAAATGCTACGACAAGAGAGAATAGCCTTAATGTTTCCATGAGTGCTTCCCCACTTTCCAGCCCACCCACTATCACCCTGGGGACCCTTGGGTGGGTGAAGGAGCCCCCCCCCCCCCCCCCCCCCCAGGATTAATAATGATGGGTTTAATTAAAGGGAAAAGGCAGCAGGGATATTAAACACAAACGCCTCTACAGGGCTCTGCAAATAAATAATATAGATATTCTTGGTTCTCTTTGGCCTGAACTGACGAAAAGTCGTGAGTACGTCTCTGTTGACTGACGACAGAGGGAAGGCATTGAGTGAATAGTCACAGGGCGGCTGGGGTTCAGGAGGTGGAGAGGGTTGTCCACTAACCAGAAGGTGGGTTCGATCCCTGGCTCCTCTATACTCAGCATTCAGAGGTGTCCTTCGGCAAGATACTGAACCCAAAGTTTCAGAGTGATTGAGAAGACTTGAAAAGTGCAAACTGAATACTGTACATCCCATTCAGGAGTCTTTCACCACACAGGGGTACATTTCTCTAGAGAAACTGCACCAACAACATAATCTAGTTACCCATGTTAAGCACATCAATGTATTCATGGATGTAATTGGCCAATTTTAAAGCCTCGTTTCAACTTCTCAACGTTATGTTGGTATAGAAGAAATAAGTGGAAGTGCACTAACCCATTCCTATGTATTTTTCAAAGAAACGTCTCAGGAAAATATATATAATTTGTGTATGACGTGTGCACTTTGTAAAATGCAGCGTTACACACATTTTTAAGAGATTGTAAAACCTTAAAGTGGCACTAAGGGGATTCTACTTAGTCCTTAGTGTATATATCTACTCAGTTTGTAAAAAATCTGTATTCTGACTTCTTTCAAACTTTGCAAGACTAACAATAGAAGCATTAGTAGTAGGAATATGAATATATATTTCTATTGAACGTGTTTGAGCATTCCTGAGATATAGAGTACACACAACTGTCAATAGGAATGACCTGGACTTGGATTTAACATCTTGTGCACTGATCTAAAACATCAGACCCTCTCTCTGATTATTACCTTGCTTTTCAATTTGATTCTTTTCAAGGGTGTGGAAAAAGAAATAAAACCCATGCACCT
Source organism: Pleuronectes platessa (assembly GCF_947347685.1). NCBI lineage: Eukaryota > Metazoa > Chordata > Actinopteri > Pleuronectiformes > Pleuronectidae > Pleuronectes > Pleuronectes platessa. The sequence goes on from NC_070649.1 coordinate 7,793,398, forward strand.
GTTATTAAGCAGGAGCTATTCGATTGGCCGACTGCCTCCTGTTCATCTCCTCCTACACGTGTCTCGCTTTGGAAAAATCCCAGAGATAGACATCGCAGCCTTATCTTTATGTTAATGTGGCCGCATGATGAAAATCTAACGAGCCTGTGTTTCAACTAATGTGATGTACGAGGGCTTCAAACCGCATTTGGCACCGAAAGACACTTTATCCTGATGGAGTTAATACAGCGACTGGGTAAAAGTCAGGGTAGAATAACACGGTGACACTGTGTGATTTAAATCGTGTCAATTCCTAATATGAATTGCACATTTACTCTAATTTCTTTTGCAGTCCTGCTGCATTTGGACATTTTAAATGGCACCTAATTAGGTAACAGCTATTATAAACCGAGGCTCTATAAATCCTCTGAGCTATTACAGGTGGTGGAGAGATTAGAGTGGTTCATGTGCAGGACTCGGAGTCAATCGAATAAATCTGCATGTTAGGCTCCATTTGTTGTAGCCACTTCAAAACAAAGAAGGCCTTACCGTTTTTTATTCAGACTCATGTGAGGTCTCTGTGACCTTGACCTTTGACCTACCAAATTCTAATCACTTCATCAACGAGTCCAACGAGACTTTACCTCTGGGTCCTCTTGAGATATCACGTTCAAAAGAATGAGAATTTGAAGGGACATCCTCTAGCCCATAATAACAAAAAAAGGGGCCCGTGTGAAATCAATAGTCCACTAACTTCTGTGGTTTCAGTTTTGAGAATAAAGCTCCGTGCTGAAATCAAACTCATACAAGTCACATGCTGAAAAAAAAAGATGAAGCCTTCCCTCCCCGTTCTTTGTCATACAACCGAAATGTGAAAGTGTTTAGGGATATGCAACCTTCTTGCAGTTTAATCTAATATGAGATCAAATATTAATCCCCCAGTAGCAGTAATGGCGACGATTAATGGGATAAAGGTTTGCTCATTTAATTCACTGATCATATCCTTGTTATGTCTTCCGCTGGTGATGTCACTGCTGTCTCCCAATGCAGAACTTTTATGGAATAAAATCACCTCCAAACACCCACACGCGAGATGTGGGAAACTCCAAGGGAGATCATGACTCGAGCAGCGGCTCTGCGTGATACTGTACCTAATAAGCCCAAATATTGCAATTGGCCGGGGGGGGGGGGGGGGGGGGGGTTCCCCTTTGGTTGATTGGTGGATGTTGAAGTTCCCGCACAGTGGAGCCAATTTCATGTCCCATTAGCCTCATGCTAAACCCAGATTGGACTTAGTTGGAGGGGGGGGGGGGTTGTCAACATATAGAAAAATGAAAAAATGAGGTCCCGACGCTGTTTAACTTTCTTTATAGGGGACATCAACTCAACAGGATCACAAGTGCACTTTCTGACTAAATGCCACACTGGAGATTTGCAAAGGGAACGGCAGCAGCAACATATTCACTTCAGCGAATGTATAATTGATGAAGGTTCCCAGTTTCACCAGGAACTCTCCAGTTTCACTTTGGGCGTTCAGAGCAGCGGAGAGTGAGGGAAATAGAATGAATTGACTAGGGGGTTGTAAAAATCCGGTTAATTGTAGATTATATTAATAATCATTTTTACTGGTTGGTGTACGAAATTGGTCATAAATACAGGAATAATGTTCATGTGTCTGTGGCGTATAAAATTCATCAATGAAATAAATGAACTGTCTTATAATTAAACTAGAACTCAGGAGAGTGAAACCACATTTAAATTCACTAGATCCAGATTTTTATTTGGATGCACACACTCTTAGGTTCCACATATTATTCTCTGGGAACTAAAATAACTGTCTGAGGAATACCCAAAGTAAATTGAAAGCTGTTCTTGAACCATTTGGAGTGCATGCATGATCTTGGTCTCTTTTGAAAGGTAACATTCTGAACTTTCCCCCCCAACAGTCAGAATCTCTCTAAGTTCTACTGGCATTGAGTAATAGCAGTCGGCACACATTTAAGTAGAAGGTTTTTATTTCCGCCTGAATATTTTTTAATAAACAGATGCCTGCAGATTGTTAAAGTTCTTTTTTAATTTCCGGTCTGATTTAGACGTTGATTGTACCGGCTGTGGTGATCAGATCCTGAAATGGTTTATATCATTGGAATCAGAATAATCGTAGCTTTCTAATGATATGTTGCATTAGTACCTAGCTGTACGACAGAGTTCTGTAAATAACAATGTTTGACCCTAATCTGAAAAACAGCACACCAGTAGGAGCATGCGGGAGGATGCAGCACAACAGGTTAAATGTCTGATACCCCTCAGGTGTTTGGTCCTGCTGGCTTCAGGGACTGTAGGCGTCGTGGCGCAGGTTGCAGTCGGGTGATTTGAACCGATTTTTCTCCACATGTTCGATACCGACGTCTCGTGCCCGCAGCGCATTCCCCCGTGACATCGAAAAAGAGGGGAAATAACAAAAGAGGAAAAGCAGTCTATAGAGTGAATATGACGGGCTCTGCTTGAGATCGCTCGATGGATCCGTCAGAGCCTCACACTGTGACCTGGGTGGACGAGACGGGGTTTGATTTCCCTCAAACATCCAGCTTAGTTTCCCCAGGCGTGAACCTGTATCGTCTGCTGCTACGATGTGAAAGCATTCCCTGTAGCAGAGGTCTTCAACAGGGGGTCCGCGACCCCTAGGGGGTCCGCGGAGGTACTGCAGGGGGGTCGCGAAATGTTTGGTTGATAAAACAATTTTTTTAATGAATTTTTCTAACAATTTTTTTTCCACAAATTTAAATGTCTGTAAATACATATTAACATGCATCCGACATATTGTGAGGCTGATATGACGCTCTGCCAGACAACCTCCATATGTCCAAGTTTAGATAAGTTGTGTGCTACCCATCAGGGTCGGACATGTCACTAATGTGGGAGTATGTGTGCCATCCACAGATGACTTGAGGATTCACTGTCTCTTCTACATGTATGTTTAAAATAAAAACATGAATCTTTAATAGCTCAGTGTTGTATGCAAGATGTATGTTTATAAATGGCAGCGGCATGGCCACCCTGTACCTTGCACATGTTTAAATTAAAAACATGAATATATGAGCCCGTGTAATATTTGAACAGCTTAGTATTGAATGCACAATAACAGGGTAGCTATGTTTATATATGGCACTAGGCCAAGTTCAATTTAAAAAACAATTTTATACAATATATATAGAAGGTGGTCACTGCTCCATCTTTCCACCAGTTAAGGGGTCCTTGGCCTGAAAAACGTTGAAGACCCCTGCCCTATAGGAATAGACTCTCCACGTGTACCCGCCTCGGCGAGACTCATCAACCCGGCACACAAACACACACACATAAACACACACGTCACCTTGTGTGCGGATACTGTACGCTCCCTCAGCCTTTCTTTTAAAACAAAGTCTGGCGCACAAAGCGAAAAGGGAAACGCCACTGGGTCCTGACAAGCCTCTTTGATTACGTGGCGGGAGCCGGCAGCTGCGTGCACCTCATGGCGGGCTGGGAGATATCAGAGTCTGCATGCAGATGTGTGTTTGTAATCTGTACGCTTCCAAGTGACACCAAAGCACAGCAGGGGGGGGGGGGGGGGGGGGCGACTTGTTCTTTCCTATGCTGACGTTAATTAAGCACGGTGCTATCTACGGTGGCCCATAAAGGCTGACTACAATCCCGGCTTTTCAAAGAGATAAATCAGATGGCACCGGGGGGCTTGTTGACGCTCTTATCTAAATCTTTACTTTTACATTAATGTTTTTCCTCGGGCGTATTTCATCATAGCCGACGGCGAGCACACTACTTGGTGAAGGACACGAGGGCGAAGCAGCTGATGGACACTTGGCTGCTCACGTGAGGGTTACGCACCTTGTCGCCTCACATCATAGGATCCGGCTTGTTTGCATGGTCGTCTCTACCGAAGCTAAACTCCTCTTCCCTCATTTACAAACTCCGGTGTGCTCGCTCCACTCTGAAGTCTTTTAGCTTCTTGAGACGACCGCCTTTTTTCCCCTTCGCTCTGGTGTCAACAGGGGGCTCTGCAAAATCACACCTAATTAAATGTCAGACGTCTGTTTCAAAAGGAAGTGCTCCCTGCACGTCGGTGTCACAAGCTGTCTCCTCCCCGCGCAAAGTCTCTACAATCAGGAGTCTCTGGATCGCCGAGATGACGAGTCGTTTCTATGTTTGCATAACGAAGACAAAGAAGGTGAAAAATGCTTCTGCTCCTGATAAAAATGCAAAATTTGAAAGCATTAATTAAAGAGGGGCGTCTAATCAGGGATGACTGAGCAAAGTAGTTAAAATCCAGCTGCTGTCATTTATCCACTGTTGCTTTAATACCATTTTGTAAATGGTACAAACGTGAGGAAGCACCAACTTGGGTTTCTTGCCGATATGAAAAATAACAACATCCGAGTGACGGACTTTACAACTGTAATGTAATAGATGGTGGATAGGGTTTGTAGTGTTTTTCAGCAAACTTGCAATCGCCTCCTCTTCTTCTCAAAGTAGCTAAAAGGGAACTCAAACTTCACATCCATTTGAAAACACCAACAGGAGCTCTATTGCATCAGAAAACACACAGAACTGGAATCTCGGATTTGTGGTAAGAGCAATTTTGATCAAATCCAAGTACACAAGTCAAAACAAGATACATTTCAAGATTATCTACACTACATCACAGTGAACGGATGAATCCTGGAGGCTGCAGCTTGTTTTATCACCCAGATCAGACTCAGTTACTCACAGCTTACGTTCACATAAACTAGTGCTTTCCTGACATACTACAAGGAATACAGTTGGGACGATAAGCTGAAAAAACAAGATGATTAAACAATAAATCCAATAATGCCTCCTTCTTCGGTGTTTGACAATGTGGTGGAGGTTTTTCCTCCCGGCAGGACGCCAGGGCTTTGGAGATAAATCGGGCATTGTGTGTTTTACTTCCTGCCGTGAGTCATCAGAGCATTAAGATGCTCAACAGTCGGTTCTCCTCCAAGTCAAATCTGTCCCTGAGCCTCACGTCTGAGAAAGCTCCTCTTCCCCCCCCCTCCCAGTGTGACGTAGTGCGGTCCGAGCTTTTGCTGAAGTTCGTAAAGAATAGTTCCAGGTACAGATTTAGACGAGGATCACTTGTCGCCGGATAACTGACAACCAGCGCCGAAGTCGTTCTGATATCTTTCATGTGAGGCCGACCCTCAGGTGTTTGCCGGGAGGTTAGCGGAGGGCCAAGGTGCCAGGTGCACGGATCTATTCCTGGATCGCTGACTGACAAGACGGGACTGGATTCGCTGCTATGACCGTCGCTGGCGGTGAATATCAAGACAAACGCCTCCAGACAAGGCAGAGAAGAAAAGTGGGCACAGGACCAAACTACTCCTGGAGGGTTTGGAACATGTATTTGTAGAATTCCACTGACTTTTAGTTGCTTGAATATGAGTATATTGCAAAAGGTTAAAATCCGACTCTCACACTTTTTGCAATAAAACTGTTAAAAACCAGACAGGAGAGATGGACTTCAGACACCAGAGCTTTAGTGGTTTTTTCCTCCCGTCTGCCCACTGGGTCCGCTGTGACATCAAGAGCTTACATTTAACACTGAAAGACAAAACAGTGAGGACTGACTGAGGACGGGGACTTTCCCGAGGCGGCTGCAGAGCCCGGCGTGTCCTGACTGATCTTAGCACGATAGGATAGCTTTTCTAATAGAGAGAGGCCGTCGCCCATCCTTCATCTGTCAGTGCACCGATCCAGCTCCGGCTAAGTTAAAACGGCAACAATGGGCACGACAGATAACGTGGAGCTGAGTATTTAGAGGTACAATTTAAATGGGGTGTAATGGAAAATCTATATATGACAGAGAGAGGTCACATTTTAAATTAGTTTGATTCTGTGATGGTCCAATTTCCCTAAAAGCAAGCTACCCATAGGTTGTACATAAAGATGAATGATGGGTTGGCTCCCCCCGAAATTGAAGCCACATCATCTTGATCTCCCCCTGGTGGCTGGCGGCGGTACATGTCTTAAACCCGACCTCCTCCACGTTATCAGACGGGACATGGGGCAGATCAAACACGTGAAAGTCCCGTCAGCTGAGTTTCCCTCAAAGGTTGGTTACAGTTACTTATGTAGCTCATGTTATATCTTATTGTTTTGTTATGTTATTTGATACAAAATGGCGGCACGTGTATCCAGGATATTTTAGCTCTATTTTCGCACAGTGGGAGGTAGTGGAGATGCGTCGTCCATCTTTTTACCGTTTTGGGATTTAAAAATCAAACAAATTACAGATTGGAGACCAACCAATTTTAAATGTGCATGATGCGATTTTTAGGGCCAATTATTCCTATAAATAATGTCTTGAATGCTTGTTATAGCGACGCCCATTTGATGCTGTGGGAAAACAGAGCAGAAGAACTCCCTTTATCTGGTGCTGTTGCTATTTCAAGCATCAAAGTGAGAAGAAAATGTTCTCTGGAACTGTGAAGTCGTGTTTTTCTTATTTTCTTCTCGTTAACTGGGTTTTCGTTCTGTGGAAAGTAAAGGGTGAAGGTCATCCTCTCTGCCAGACGAGACCAGCCGCTGTAAGAGCAGGGTTCGCTGGGCCTCTCGACACATTACACCCCGCCCCCCCCGCCCGCCCCCTCAGAATCACACGACTGAAGTCTGGCACGCGCAGTGGGACTGTTTGAGCTTTGTATTATCTCAGGCGTTATATCATTCCACCTACTTAGTGCTGTGACTCAGTGTACAGGAGACGCTTCACTGTCACTGTAGCTTCACAAAGGAAAATTCAGTTACGATACAAACGGGGGAACTTGTTTTTCTGCAGTAATCTTTCCCTGCAGCTCTGAAACCAGTTGGTCTGCAGAGATATGTGGATACAGAGATAATATTTTGATAAAAGATTTGTCCATGATGTTTAGTCTGTGCTACTCTTTCTTATATTTATCTGTTTGTGTTTTCAAATTGTGAACTAGAAAATGTCAAACTCAGGATATTGATTTGCATTATGGGAAAGGTATGATGTTTTTTTTGGGGGACAAGGATCCATATTAGAGATTTGTATAAGTTTTCATATCTTTAAGATATTTTAAAATGGTGCCACTCGTCAGTCCCTGAACTTCAAGGAAGGTCAACAAGAGTATCCCTTTAATTTCATAAATTCTTCTTCTTGTCTTATCAGATACTTTACTTCTTCTAGATTCCATCAACCTCCACTTGTGTCTAGAACCTGGCAGGAGGGGTTTCCTATAAGATGAAGCCAGGACCCCTTTCAACCTTGATTCCATCACGAGGAATCTAAACGTCAAACCGACTCACATCACTCTCTTCTCTTGTTGTGCATGACTAAGGTTCAGGTGCCGACCATGTACTGCAACATGCCTGGTTTGCGTCAGCATGCTGGCCCTTGCATGTCCCGTGTGAAAAGGCCAAACAATAATAATGAAATGAAATTTGTACTCCAGTGTAAAAAGTCGTAAACAATCAGAATGATGGATAAAACCCGGATAATATGAAATCTCGACCTCCTGCCTCTTCCTGTCAGGAGCGCTTTGCCCCGTTCTGCTTCACTTTATGTAAACTGCAGGATAATACTACATGGTAACACTACACGTCTGCGCTTTGTGTTGGTGATGCCACTGTGATAGACGAGCGGGTCGCAGAGCCATGAGGAGGCTTGTAGCTGCAACATGGAGACTGTGAATGCCTGTGTGAGCTGCCGCTGCCATGGCCGCTCCGACATGAAGCAGAGACAGATTGTGCATGCTGTGTGATCAGGCAGTCACTCAGCCTCCAGCTCTGTGAGCTTAGTGACTCAGCAAGAGTCAACCCCCTCCTCCCCTCTGCTCTGCTCGCCTTCCTCCTCCTCCTCCTCCTCTTCTTCTTCTCTTCCTCTTCGCCCTCTCTCTGCTGCCCCTACACTCGTCTGGCACACTCACGCCTTTGGAAACAAAAATGGCCGTCTCACAAACCTTTACTGAGGTACCGGGGCTGAATCTGAAAACTGATTTGGTTTGTGATTTTCACGGCATGAGAGGAATTAGGATAAATTATGTGTTTGCTCACAGAAAACATACACAGAGTCCAGTGGGGCCACTCACAATATTTGCATGCGCACATTATATGATCATAGAGGTGGACACACAGACCAAGACAGCACGTGACGTGAATCACAAACATGGGGGACACGTTCTTACATCATGGATGTGCACGAACACGCTATGCATGCAAAAGACGGTGAACTCACGCCACAGTGGATGGAAAAGCACGGATGTAAGTGAATAAGACATAATCAGAGACATACTGTGGTTGAAAAGGTGGTTGGGCGGCTGTTGTAGGTGTACCTATAGTAAATGGTAAAAAGAAAAACTAAATATTTGAAAGTTGAGACTTCACAAAATGGATAAAGTAAAAAGAAACGTTTCTGCCCAAACTGCTGATGTAACATTTTGAACTTAAAATCTGAAAAATCGGTTTAAATTTCTCTTTATCCATTAGTGTTTTTTTATAATTCATTGTTGCACAGTTATACAGCAATAAAAAACAGATTAAAAACCAGTAGCCAGTCTAGCATACACCCACAGCAGATGCACCATCTGCAAGCATGAATGATCTTATGACTGGGAAAAGAAGGAGTTAGAAGTTCCTGTTAAATAAAGAAAGAATCACTCACAGGTAGGCAGCCTTGCCCTCCTCCATTTCTTTGCCCTTGCCGCTGGTGGCTGTTTTCTTGCCGCACAGCGTGCGCGTGATGCACATCAGCAGGCCGCAGTGACGCAGGAAGAAGCAGCTGACGTCCACCAGCACGAGCAGCAGCAGGAGCGCGCCGAAGCCAAGGCCCACCACCGCCCCCAGGCCCATGCCGCTGAACAGGGATTCTGCTAAGGCAGTGAAACACACACGCAGACAAACAGACGCCCAACACAGAGAAAACACTGTTAGCAATTTGGATCCACACACACACAGGGTCAGGTGGGGAGCAGCATCAGTAGAGCCGGGATTCATTAGCCGGCTCAAGGACGAGTTCGCCTGCTCGGGATATATCTGACCTGCCAGTGAAGGTCAGCCCCCCCCCACATACATCCACACATGGAAGGTGTAGCAGAGTGCGAGACCGGGAAACCACAAAGCTGAACCAAACAAGAGCACACTCACGCCCGGAGAAACTTTAAGCGTGGTTCTACTTTCAGAACCACATGAAGGTCGAATTCCTCCGAAGGCGGCTGGAGAGTTTCCAACACGTAGATAAATCCTAATCCACTAACGCCTCGACTCCACACAGCCCTCAGTGGAGACTCTCAATTATTACTTTGGATCCACCAAATTTCCTCGAAAACAAATCAATTTCAGACTTAGAGTTTTTTTTTTTATATAGAGTAAATAGAGGGGAAAAGTTTTAAAAGACTGAAATAAAGGAGATCTGGGGTGCCTGAAGTGGAAATGGCTTTACCTTGTGAATTATCTTCAATATGAGATGATTTGCAGCTTCCTATCTGTTTAAGAGCTGATATATGAACCCACTGCCTGAAACTACAGCAGCAAACATATTTCTTTCATCCCTTTTTGCACCTCAGGCTCTGCACATACCTTATCTCTCATGAGACCGACAACGCGCTCCACAGGTGGAGGAGTTCACGGGGAAGCAAGCGTCAGCAGATCAGCGCTCCTGCTTTTCGCCCTCGTGTCCACCGGGCGCCCTGCATTCTGTGGCTCGCAGCTCTTTAGCAGTTTCACGTGGGAGGCCGAGTATTTCCATCTGAAAGTTGAAATCCCTCGGCGGGGTCCGGCCCACTGCTCCCTCGGCTCGGTCAGGAAACGAGCAGCAGGGGCCTGCGTTCAATTTGACGTAATGAGAAAATGAAGGCGCCTCGCTAAAGAGCGAGGATCCCGGTGGGCACGGCGGAATCGAGCGCTCCCCCCCGAAGTGATGCTGAGGTTGAGCAAACTGAACACCCACTGTAGGATCAGTGGTGGCAGCTGGAGGTCTGACCTTGCCAGGAGTAATCAATCGATGTGAACGTGAGGATGAATGAACCTCTCTACTTAATAATACCCTCAAATGGGGGTTCAGCAGCCTGGTAGAGTTTAAAGGGGGAGTCAGACCATGATATGAAGGTGTAAGCTCCAGAGTCTGGCACCTCTGAGTTTACAGAAAAGCCCACGGAGAGCAAGGAGTGAACGCTGGCATGGCTGTCTCTCTCCTGTGCAGCAAAACAAAGGAAACGTGAGCTGAATGCAGCAGATGTAGCCAGTACTCACTCAGTATCACCACATGTGAATCTGAACACGCTTATATTTGAGATGAAGGTACGTTTACATGCATCTACAGAGCATGGCTAGAATAAAAAATCGTTTTTTTCTAAACTGTTACCAGTCGCCTGATAATAACGTTCTTCCAAACCAGGTTAGTAAATCCTTTTCATATTCTTAGTCTCCTTCAGAAAAATCTCTTCACAATAAGTTCAATGATGATAACAGATACCGAAACAAAGTTAAGGAGGAACAAATGTGGAAGAAATCCGGGACGGACCAATCAGACCAGACAGGAGGTGGCGCTGTAGAGGAAAAACAGGTACATCGGGAGATATAAGGTATTTTACGAGTTTAATTTCAAAAGTTGTTTTCTTACTGAACTTTATTTCCACCTTCAAAGACACAACACAAGCCTTCATGTCTCTTGAGGGCAGTCTGCCGGTTTCAGAATCCCCTTAATGTCAAAAGCTATTTCTAAATGGTTGGAATGAACAGTGAATTTCAGAGAAAGAAAGAAAAAAGAAATGAATTGAAGAAATGGGACGTTACTGGGGACAACTTACTCAAAATGCATCTGTTTTTAATGATATTTTCCATTTAATAAACACAAATCAATACAGTTATAATAATAATCAGTATACAGTGTGTGATCGGTGTCATGTAAATCATCTGGTAATAACAGAATTTATATAATTCTCATTATCCTTTGACAAACTTTACACTTTTTTTAAATCAGGCTTCAAGATTCTTTCTAATCCCAGATTTCATAACAAAAAGTGCAAACTAAGGGCGGCTGTGGCTCAGGGGGTAGAACGGATCATCCAGAAGGTCGGTGGTTTGATCCCAGTCTTTTAAGAATATGTTTGTGATTGCCATAAAGCACTTTGAGTGGTCATTAAGGAAAAGTGCTATATAAATACAGGCTGTTTCTCATTTACACACATATTCCAAGAGAACAGTTCCCCTTGCTTTGCTGCAGTGCTGATCCGTGCTGGTCTCTGTGCTCTGGCTGAACACTCGCTCACAAACGAGCCAAGAGTCAACACTTTACCCACAAAGCCGCTGTTTCATTTCAAATCCAGCGTGCAGGAGCTCCGAGCCAATAACGGCACAAAGAGGCGCGAGGCTTCCAAACACTCCTGCGCTGCATTGGAAGTCGTCACGGCGTGTCGAGAACCAAATGACTCTCACGCCGGCGACTTTGTTCTCGACTCCGAGCTCAGGCTGCAGACAATGGAGACTGGCGGCGAGTCAAAGGGGAGACGAGCAGAAAGACAGACGGGGGGGGGGGGGGGGGGGGGGGGACCTCGTGGCAGAAAGGAGCTCTAATTAAAAACACTTTGCGTTTATCTCCTTGAATTCCGGGGATGTGGGTTTTGAAACATGCAGACCAGATCAATATTTTCTCACCGACCATGGGCTACAGGTTTGAATCTCACCTTTTTGAAGGTTGATCTGAGTTAATTTAGCTGCTGAAGCCACAGATTCCGCGATTGGTAAACAACACCCCCGCTCAAGCTTCCCCCCCCGAAGCCTTCGCATACTTCAGACGAGAGAAAGAATACTAATCCCTTCTTTAGGCCACACGTTGCTGCTTTCTCACGCTGCCTATGCGGCCTTGAGCTTTCATATCTGTTTACATTTTGTACCTCACATAAAGCCCTTGTCACATTTCTGACACGGCAGAGAACGAAGCACCAGTCAGACATCGAGTGCACCGCGACTTTTTCACAAATCAAAAACATCTTTGTCATTTGTCATTGTGCAACAAATCAAGATTCACACTTCCTCAGATAGAGTGCTTAAGTGTAATTTTGCCTGCAAATATCCTGAAAGACTGACAACTGTAAACACTCAGCAGCCTGACAGTTCGAGGCTGCACTGATGCACTTGTCGCCTTTTAAGAAATAATCAACAGCAAACGAAACAAGTCTGAGATCCACTGGAATACACAGATAAACAGAGGATGTATAAAAAGAGTTTTCGCTCTGCGAGTCGGAAACAAGAAGCCGCACCAGCATCAGCAACAATAGCTCCGATCTCTGCAGAAGGTATTTAGGCGAAGAAAAGCGGCTTAACTTTTTAAATGGAATAAACAAAGATGAAACGCGCACAAACAAGTGTGTGGTCACGACTGCGTTCAAGTGCTCAGTCAAGACGCCTCCCAGCAACTAATACTCTGTGACGCGAGCAGAACAAAAGCACAATATAGGGGAAGAGTATGCATAGTAACTTGATGTAAGAGCTAAAGCACAATAAATATGCAATTTTTTTCCCGAGGAGATATTCACATGGTTACCTGTGGCTGCTGTTGATTTATGACGGAGGAGTAAGGAGAAGTAATGAGGTCATTTATATGGGGGGGGGGGTCTTTTCCCCTCAGGTCACGGTGATAAACGACCTGCGGGCATCCAAGGGACAAAGCTGCGTGTAGCGGAGTGTAAATATATTTTTTAACATTCTTTATATATTTAAAGGCTTGTTTTCATTTATAAAAACTGCAACTTCCTCTTGACTGCATGGGAATTAAAACTTAACATTGCTTTCTACTTGGGCGGCTATTAATAAAAGCGCGACTATATTTATCACTGTCATTATTTGCATTACAATGACCAGTCTGAAAGGGCTTACATATGACGGGTACACAACTGTTCCTGCCCTTACCCTACTATATGAAGTGCCTTGGAATAATACAAGTGTATCAGAAAAATAATTTGGTTCTATGTATTTTATAGGGTAATCAAGGGGAATACATAATTTTGGCCATTACTGCAATAATACTTGTCCTTCTGCAAAGAGACATTAAAGAAATGGTGTGACTTTGGTTTCTTTCATTTCACGTCGTGTGCTAAGTTGTTGTCTGAGCCTTCAGACAGAATGTGTGAAGAGGCAGCGTTTGGCCTTTTTCAAATGTGATACAGTGAGAGATTGACACACTGCTGGTGGAAGCTTTCCCACAGAATACTCCTTTCTGGCATTTGATTCTGGCTTTCTTTTTTTCTAACAACTCATCAAAAGCTCCCAAAGTCCATGTTTTGTGCTCCCCTCTACTTTATTAATTGTCCTGTCCAAACGCCTGCCCTTTGTCTCATTATGAAGCACGTCCACCGAGGCGGCGAGTGCATCTCCATTGTTCCGGGAGAGCGGCGCGACGGGGTCCGTGTCCTCTGCGGCGATACTTTGACTCCGCTGTCCTCCTGCATCTATAAAACTGTCCACGCTACAGCATCATTCCCCATTTCACGCTCTCCTGCTGGAGGTCAATCTAGCAGAAAACAGCCAGTGACAGGTCCAGCGCCGCAGCGCCTGGCACAGGCTGTGCCTCTGTATTCTGGACCGAGGACAAAGATAACATTGACTTTTTGTTGAGAATTACAGTCTGGCGACGGACGAAGCTAGCAGGACAGACTGACGTGGGGTTCAGCAGGTCTGTCAACGTCTAAAAGTCTTTTTAACAAGTGTGTGTTGTCAAATAATAAACACGTATATATATTCATTCTTTGTACTTTGATTTAGATTTGAATTAATGCCAGAAAAACATTTAATCTCCTTATTTTCTCTTCTTTCTAAGAAACCAGCCTTTAATAAACAATATAAAACATAAAAATATAGTTAATACAGACAAATGAGTGGTGAGCAAATCATGAAAACAAAATCCTTTGAACAGGATATAGTGTGTACTTATATAAACCTTACCATGAAAACTATGTCTTTTGAAGTACTTATTGCAACACCACAGAGCTAAGCCAGTAAATCTCCGACCAGTTGAGCTGCTCTGGGATCAGCTTATTCCAATCGGTCACTGTAACATATTGAAAAAGGCAAATGTCCAGGACATTTTTTAGAATGTTTTCCTGCCAGCCCCAACAATAAAATGTCTGGAATACGTTTGAGTGAGAATACAGAAGGAAAACTTAACAGTGAGTGTTTGGGTGTGGTCATGATGTTTCTGAAACACAAACAGGAAGAATACAAATATTTCAGAATGAAAAAGAGGAGCAGGAATCGAGAACTTTTGGTGATGAGGACACCAGACAATGTCCAGACATAAATAAAAAAAAAAAAAACATCTTTAAACTAAGTAACTCACTTTCATAACTAACACGTTCTCACTTCCTCCTTGAAAAAAACATTTCTCCTGTGACTTCGCAAATTCTCAAATCCCTGAACCACAGCCCTCATCAATTCTTGTTTCCCTGCTCTATTAACCCTTTTGCTGACGTCTTCTACTTGTTGTGGCACCTGAAGCTATTCAAACGGATCGAACCAACTCATTAGGGCTTGAGCGGTGATGGACTGTCCCTCCACCGGTTGTGAGGGGAAGTCGCTCGATTAATGATGACCAAACGGGGCGCTCGCCGATCGGGGAAGGTAGCAGGTGCTAATCTGTGTGTGTGTGTGTGTGGGGGGGGGGGGGGGGTAAACATTATAATTTGTGGATGGTGGCGAGGATTCTCGAAGTGCTCACTTTGGGATGTGATGAGGAGAGTGTGGAAGGGGTGTCTGTCTGAGGAGGCCCCCCTCGGAGGATTAAAGATAATCATTAAAATCCCGCCTCGTTTGAAGGAGGGAGACGAGTCCTTCCTCTCGGTTTTCCTTTCCGAGCAGGAAGCGTTCCAGCTCTGGCGCGACTCAAGTGCACTCGAGAGCCGGCGACGAGGAAATGAAAAACCACGGGAAATTACTTTTGTAACTTGGACGAATATGACGTCCTTAACAACCAGCCCCCAGAGGAGGGCGAGGAAATGTGATCGACTCCAACGTGATTGCTGTTGTCTGAGGTTACAACTTGTTCCGGTGGGGGGGGGGGGAATCTACAGGCCACTGCCTTCAGCTTTGTAGTGGAAATTTGAGTTTAACCAATGAAAGGACACCGATTGAAATGCACGAGCTGCACTTGACAACTTAGAAGTGTAAAGTTGGAGAACTTTAAGCTGTTAAAACGAGTAAAGATTGACGGATAGAGGCAAAAAAAAACAGGAAACTTTAACCAAAGGCCTTCAAAGTTGACTTTACGCAGCAGAAAAGAAAGAAACACAAGTTTTATTTTTCACAACAGGTTCGGTTGACAGTGTGGTGAAGAGAGAGGAAGTATGAAAGGCTTTTATTATTTGATTAAGTGTCATTTGAGTTGATAAATCACCTCCACTTGTCCTTCAAGCAGTCAAACGTAACAGTGCACTGTTGATTCTTAACTACGCTCTGACAAAAAGCAAATGTTCAACAAGGTGTCACCACTCAACCCCCACAGACTCTTCACTAAGGTACATAAAAATACATATATGTTAAGTGTATATATATATTTCCCTAAGAATAACCAGTACAGTCGGTGTTATGTATTATCTATAGGAGGGGAAATGACACGAGCAGATTTTGTTCCGTGCCACTGTTCCTTCTCCTTCCGTCTCAGCAGGACTTCCTTTTCCGTGCTCGTCTTGCTCGTGCTGAAATATTTACATGGCTGACAGTGACATTGCCTGCTGTAAAAAAAACACGAGCCCCTTTCATCTCGACAGGATTATCTCTGTTCGATGAATAAATGAGGGGGTAAACGTGTAAACACCGGGACTCATCTTGTATTGTGTTGTTAAGCACTCCGGTGTTTACTCTGGTGAGCGGTACACGACCGACGCAAGTCAAACAAATGTAGTTTTTTTTCCGGATTGAAATGATATTTAATGGGCGGCTCCCCGGCTTGCTCGAAACGCCTCAAGAGTTTTTTTGTTGTTGATGGTAATGTCATCTTCAGTCCGTATTTCCAGCTTCAATCTACCACTTGAATCCTTTCAGCATCTTCTTGAATGCGGTGTGCCAGTTTCCGGAGGACCAGCAGTACTTCAGCGGATGCCGTTCAACAAAGCTCCCTCTCTTCTTGCATCTGGAATAAAAGGGATTCTTAAAGAGCAGGGACATCAAAGCCTGTTTACTGGCCTCAGAAAGCAGAATTTAACTGAAGCTTTTACTGTCAGGCTCTTTTTAACCTCCGAGTCTCTGTTTGTAAAGCCGCACACTAAGCTGCGAGTGCCACTATTGGTTCTATTTTACTGAACGTTATGGTCTGAGGGGAATATATTCAACAAAGGCTGTTGGAAAATGCATTAAATTTATTCCGAGTCACAATAATAACATTAAAAAGTTTTACTTCAGGTTAGTACCCTTGCCATGCGTCTTTTTCCTGACGCCGCTTTAAAATAACGACTTTCACTTTGGAAATTGATGAGAAGATCAATTACCGCAATGGACATGTAGAAAGAAAATGCTTTTCCTGTTTTGATTTGCTGGCAACACTTCCAGGAAAAGCTCACAGGAGTGGAAGAGAGAGAAAGAGAGAGAGGCCATTCCAGATTATTCCTTCAAGTGCTTTGATGAGATTATTGGAAACCAAATCCATCTCGCCCGGTTTCAATCACGGCTTTTTATGGCGCATGACTGGAAGCAAGGGGAAGAGGAGCGGGCCAAGAAAAATACAGCAGTCATAACAAAGACCAACACAAGAAATACCACACACAGTCCTGTGGCCTCCAAAGAGGCTCAGGACTTTAATTAACTAAAACTGCTACGCCGTAAAAAACTTTTTCAACTGTATTTTACTTAATTTAATACTGGATAAGTATAACAAGCCAGGTGTACTTTAACTTATCAAAAGTCTCGTAAAATATTTTTACTTTCACTTGTTAAATAATGTGTGTGCCAACATTTTAGACAGTACAAAGTAACAAATTAGGTAAGGTTAGGTAAGTAATCAAGTACAATACCTGAGTAAATATTAAGATATCTAGCTTCTGACATTCAGGATAATTGTATTCCTCTGTTTTGAAACTATATTCACTTAATTAGGGCACTCACATAAAAATCAATTATTTTCCTGACATTTAACAATTAAGGTTGTTAGATATGAAACTTGACAAATGAGACACCCTGCTGTTGTTAGAGTTTACACTTAAAAAAAGCATACATTTACCCTTGATGATTTAAAGAACACAATACATCAGTCATCAGTTTGAGTTTTTTTGAGAAATAATGTTTTTTCCCGATCAGGTTTGCAGTGAGTGGCTCTGGAAACTACAAAACATCGGAGTAACCATGGCCATAAAAAACATTTCCCTGTTTTTTTACAAATAAGTTGCATATTCACGAAATTATTTTTAGTGAATTAGCGTAAAAGGCAACTTTTCAGTGAATGACTTCCTCTCGCCTTTTTTGTGTTATTTTTCTCCAGAACTTATATGAATTAGAATGGTTATATGTTTGTATAGGTGTTATAAGAATACACCATAACAAATCTATGGCTGATATGGGCCATGTTCTCCTGCAGTTCTGTCCATGCGTGTCCGCCTGAAACAACGACACAAGACCAAATTGTACTTTTCTCAACGGACCATTATGGTGGAGTTTAAAAAGGGGCGAAAAGAGCCGGTGCTGGAGGCAGATTGTTGTAATGAGGAGAGTCAGAGGGGGAGTTAAGAGGTTGAAGAGTAAGCTCTGATTCGGAAGGAAAAGCAGCTTGAAGGGAGGGGAAGGAAGTAAATCGGAGGGGGCAGCATTTGCAATCAATGGCGTTTCTCTTTCCGGATTCTCCGTGAGCAGGAGGGTGAGAAGGTTATGCATCACAAACTAAAGTAGGACGGAAAAAGAAGGAGGGGGGGAAAAACCCAGAAAAGCGCCAAGTCAATACCCTGCAGATGCATAATGCATAGATTGAGGACTGAGGAGAGAAATTGGCTGCGGAGAGATAGTGTTGACTGTATGTGGACATGTTTCCTGTGCCAGCGAGAAAAAAAGACAAGGGGATGTTTTTTCATCAAGAAAAAAAAAAGGAGGCAGTGAATTGGAAAGATAGTCCACAATTGGGACTGACAGATATTTCACATTTAATATTGTTGATGGAGTTAACACAGACCAGACTTCTTCAATATCCAATTTGACCCAGCGTAGCAGAAAATGTGAACACAGAGTCATTTCTCTGCTTTAACCTGCACCACTTTCCGAGATTATAAAAATAAATGAACACGCGACGGCCGGGGGAAACATCGAGATTGACGGCTCGGCTTAATGGAAATGCAGTAAACACGGACTGGTGTTATTAAGCTGTAAATTGGTGTGGGACTGGGACTGGGATTGGCTGAGTCTGGTCACTCAGCTCCCGAGTGAGACAGAGAGCAGGTGAGAGACCAAGTCTGAGACCGAGCGACTCTCTGGTGATTTGGGTTCAGATGAGACAGATTGTAAAAAATCCTCCTGTTACTCCAGTGAAGCACGACAGATTTCTGCACTCTGTTCGCTCCCTTATTGACTTTTTATCCCCAAAAAGTCTGCATTTTTATTGTTTTTTTAACATATCACAAGTTTCTTTCCCACTTAAATCCTTCTGTCCAATCTGAGACACATTTTCAAAGCTCCAAACAAAAAAAAAGAATGTTGCTTTTACTGAATTTACAGTCAAATTACTAATAATTCAGAAAATACTTACATTTTCTGAACATACGAGCCAAAATTAAGAGTTTGCATATTCTCATTTAAAAATACAAGCACGAAGCATCATGCCAAAAATGATATCTGATGTTCAAACCCTTCAAAATTGAATACAGTTTCTAGTTCTGCTAACAAGCTGGCTCATCAATAGCTGATTTAAGTTTTGTAAAATAGCCCAACTTGATTTCTTCAACTGCATGGACATATACAGTAAAAAAGACAGAGCGGCACAGAGGAGGAGAGGGAGAAGCTACTGTTTGGATGAGAGAGAGGACCAGAGGAAGCGGAGATACGGGGAGAGGAGTGAGAAAGAGTGGTGGTGTTCCAAACAAGAGACAGTGTTATAAACCCTGGTGCATCGCTGAGAGAGGCTGGTGAAAGCCTCATCTCAGACTCAGGGGTACATTCAATATTCGGTATTACCAGACTGTCTTCTTCCCTGATTACCATTTCACAGAGTAGCTGTCGGCCTTGAGTCCTAATGCTAACACTGTCCTAATGCTGTGTGTTTTGTTTTTGCTCCTCTAGAGGCTGCAATTTGGGGGAAAAGGGAAATACACAGGATCTCCTGCTGTTTTCTCACCTCGGCTCTTTTGGACCTTTTAGATTCACACATACAGCTCAGAGAGAAGTGTGCTGCAGTCTCGAGTGACAGCTTGTTAGCGTTGTAAGCACCGAGTTGGTATCTCCTCTTTTGTTTTTAGACGACCTCCACTGACAACTGCACGAAGCAGAACCAAAGGAAACGGGCGGGGGGGAAACACGAGGACACCTGTGATTGCACGGGACAACGCACCAGTTCAACCACTCACACGCAATCACGAGCCCAGTATGCCGGCCATCCACGAGAGGTTTCCATTTTCTTTTCCTCCGCTACTCTCCTTTCCTCAAAACCCATTTAGGATTTTTATTTCCTTTTCCTGCCTGGAGGTGGAGAGTGTATGATCATCAGCCACAAGAGCGAGTGTCCCTCCTGGAGGCAGAGCATGACGGCTGCAGGGACATCTCCGCTAACGGCTGCCAGAGGCGGCTCCTGCATGCCAAGTGGCTCTTTCCCAGGTGCACAGCGAGAGACGACACAAGATGTGATGTGGGTCAGAAAGTGTGGCCAAATGTCCCAAACTGGACAGGTTAGGGGCGGAGACATGTGTTGTCCCTTTCTGGACCATTTTTATGATGATTATGGGTTGTACTCTTATACATTTGGCACCAAAGGTAAATTTTTCCCCCAAGCAATTTTAAATTTGTCACTACTGCAATTGTGTAACTTAAAATTGTTCGTGTACATCCATCTAATAATTCAAGATATATCTGTGTGGATGGATGTGACTCGCAGATCTATAGAGCCGTTCATCTAATCGTCTCCAAACTAAATATGTGTATTAAGGGGTAATTATTAGAGTTTACAGACATAAACAATCTAAGGCACACGTTTCTATGTTTTGGGTGATTTCTTAATTATTTCAAACAGCAATATAAGGCATCATTGTTCAATAATTGAGAGGCTATTGATAAAAAGGGATAATCTTTACCTCATAAGTGGCCACACTGTCAGACTTTGAAAATGCCTGCTGCAAAGTAAAGACTTCTTTTAGATATCATGTTGCCAAAATGCAGATGTTGACTGGTTTATGGTAAAAGTAAATGATGAATTTCATATTAACAATGAAAACTGTGTTTTAATAGAATTATTGCAATGTATGAACGTTTTATGAATTCACTGACTCATCAGCTATTTGGCTCAAACGTGCGAGTGTAGAAAACCCATCTTAAGTTTGGCCAACCCTCGGTAGAGTGCAAAGTGATTTATCCCCTTTCGCTCCCCCCGACCCCCCCACCCCTCTCTCTCAGGCCCTTTCCCACGATGCACCGCTGTTTCGCTAACAAGAGAGGACAGCCAATCGAAGTGACCCGCCTTGAGCTTGCTGTTCCCCCGGTCTTGTTTTCTATTTGAAAAGCAGCCCACACTCTCACAGGCCATTTAGCCGGTGCAGTAATGACAGGGGCAAACGCTTGCTCGATCCAAAACAGCACAAATGGATATAGTAACAGGTTTGGAGAGGAGAGCAAAACAACACCAAAGCCGCCCGCCTATATTTTAGTTTGTTGTGCGAGTGTGAGGTCTGCGGGGGGGATGTGCACAGAACATTTCTATTTCAACAGCGAGTGTGTGTGTTCTCGCTTCAAAGCCAGGCGGTGCTGCACACTTCAAAGTCCCGCTGCTCGCATTTCCTCACACGCGTGTTCATTTGGGTGCACGCACGTTGATCCAAATGTCCTGGAGGACCGGAGTAATGAGACACTCCCCTGCACAACCGGGCATTTGTTGTTTTTTCGGGGGGGGGGGGGGGGGCTGGAGAAAGTACAAGACTCCACCACGAGCGGCGGCGACACCGACGAGCAAACACTTTTCATGGGGCAGAACAACATCATCTCAGCAGAGGGACATAAGAGCGAGGGGGGAGGGGGGGGGGGGGATGTGTTTGTTTGCTGGTTTATATGTGTTGGTCTTTCAAATGAGAAAGGAGCTCGTCGGACCGTGCAGACACACTCTCCGTCTGAGCTGCGTTCTGAGGCGGGAATTGCAAAAGCAACGCGGCGGGAGGACCGCAGAATAAATCGACAGAAGCAAAGAGGAGAGGGAAAGAAGAAATCCACAGCCCGGGGGTGTTTTCCCCTCGGGCTCTGTTGGGTTTCTTTGAAGCGAACCCTGGTGTGATTGCACCATTTGCGCTGTTGATTTGAACAGGTGTGAACGGATCCCTGGTGTGGACATCAACACCGAGGACGCTCGGACAGGACAAGTCCAGATCCAGTCTCTGTGGTGAGACTGGAACACTGACATCAGAAGGTCTCAGATCCTTAACTCCCATTTTTGTCATATTGTTGTGTTTGTTCAAAAGTGTAAAACAAAACAAAGAAAGTCCGATTGACATTGATACAAAACCAACAAATTCTGACCTTAAATTAAAGTTTTGAATTTTGCTTCATAAATGACACAATTGTTTAATCTGATATCAAAATATTTGTCAGTTAATCAACTAATCAATTGGATTTGCACCGTTGTCTAACACTAACCCAATTCCAGTCTAATGCTACAGTCCAACAATCCTTTCACTGATCGCTGTCCGTGGTCCTGAACTTTCAAAATGTGACGGACACAAATCTGAAAAACTCCAAAGACTACAAATAGAATACAAATATCTCAGGGTGGAAAAATAGGAGCCACATACAACGAGGAGGCGGAAAAAGATAAACTTGGAAAGTCAACAAGATTCGAGGGCCTGGGATGATAGGGTTTGATGTCAGGGTCGATTGGATGAAAATAAGAAATCATGTAATTTCCGCACCTGAAGTATACGTCATGTTCTAGCTCCTGTGGGTTCTACACAGGCACCCCCCCCCCTCGCCTGAATGCTCAGAGTATTTTCCTACTTTGCAAACACAAACTTTACAGGGCATTTGACAGATTCCACATCTGAAAGCGGCGACAACGTGAGCTTTATAGCAGCTTCAATGGAATTTCACTGCAGAAAACCACTTTTAAGCAAAGAGCTTCCTTCTGGTCTCTCACATTTAAAAAGGCCAGTCAATAGTCAGGGGCGGGGGGGGGGGGGGGGGGGGCACCGCAGGAGAGGAACAGGCACCAGTTTCTCTACCGACAACAGCCTCATTTGTCCGGAAAGTACAGCGGCAACGGGGCCTGCTGCGCTCCGGGCCTCCGCTTTATCTCGACTGGAACATCTTGCTCTCTTGCCTTTGTTATCGCCAGCGCTGTCACTGTTTCCAGTGGCTTAAGCACACCGCTTAACACGACAAGTTCCCCAACAATTCTCTGAGGGCTTTCACAAGGCGTTCAATGCCAACTAGAAGTAGGCAAGCAGAAAACAAACAGGGGGTGTATTTTAAAAAGAAAAAAAGGGCAAATCGCAACACACAAGGTTTGCCTTTTATCGGGCTTTTTTCTTACCTGTAATATCGGGCTTCTGTGGCATGAAGAACTGATAGAAGGTCGGCTCCGACAGGCCCTTGACGTTGCGCGCCGTGATCTCCACTTCATATCTCGTGTTCCACTGCAGCGGCTGAAGCATCGCGAAGTCGTTCGCTCCGGGAACGAGCTTGGTCATCCACTGCTCCTCCTTATCCTGACGGGGGGGGGGGGAAGAGGAGCGTGGAGTTAAAAAAACAACAAAAAAGAGAATGTAAAAGATGGTCTGCTGAATGAAATGTAGAGCACTGATTCAATTTGTAGAGATAGAGCATGTGGTTTATAATCTGGGGGTTGTGAAAGTTACTACAAGCAGACATTTGGTCACAGACTCTCTTGTGGAGGTGAAAACACTTAAGCTTTGTTTTTCATCAAGTTCACATAAAGTTCTCTGGTACGTGTCCATTCCTTTGTGTCTTTTTTCCTCCTCCTTTTTTACGTCATCCTTCCATCTCCTCCTTCCTCCCACCTCATCTTGAGACCAAACAAAGGATTGGAAAGGACGGCTGAGAGCTGCAGCCTGAAAGCACGGTGCACTTAACATTCTTGTCTACTTGGCAGCTTGCGCTCGCTGCGTTTGAGTGCAAACGGGGCTTTTGTAAAAGTCAAGGTCCGGGCCGTAAATGTATGTAACATTCGTGTGGCTTGTCAGGGAGCTATGATGGCTCCGTAGTTGTTTTTTTTCAGGGTTCAGTCAACTGCCCCCCCCGCCATGTAGGGGTGGTGTGCTCCCGATGCCAAACGAGGCCATGAGATCACAGGGCTGTGAAGCAAGCACCTTCGTTCAGTGCGTTGTCATTCCAAAAGCCTCGCCGAGACTCCCTGACCCTCCTTATCCGCCGCATGTTTTCATCTGCGGCGGTATTATTTTAAATTGCCGTCACTTCCTCAACAAGACGGACAAAATGCCTGCTTGGACACATTAGCATCGGGGAGATGGGAGATTTGGACGAGCTGAAATCCACTTAGACCTGTGGAGAGTTCTTGTGCGAGTGCCATCTATTCTGCTCGCTCGCCTTATCTCGTGAGTTTAAGCTGCGTTTTGCTTTTTTACACACACACACACACACACACACACACACACACACACACACACACACACACACACACACACACACACACACACACACACACACACACACACACACACACACACACACACACAGCCCCGACTACTTAAACGGATGAGTGAATTTAGACAGTGAATGTGTACTCCCATTTAAAACATGAATTGTGAGGATTGAAAAATAGGGATTCTCGAGCAGAGCATTATACATTTTCGCCGCCCACGCACCCACTCAACTCAATCAATGGGAACCTATCAAACCCGTGAGTCAAACGCACACACACAAAAACACACACACATACACACACACACGCAAGCACGCATGCACACGCTGACACACACACACACACACACACACAGCGGGAGAAAATTGGATTTCCATTGTCACTTCCTGAGTTTCTGTTGTGTTAAACAAAAGCCAAAACCAAGTGCTGGCTTTATTCATTCTCCAAAATTGAATTCTCCTTTTTATCCTTAACATCATTTTGATTTCATTTTTAAACTCTTACTATTTCCTAAAGGAGCTTGGAACTGCCGTTGTGAGCAAACATTGACTTCGGTCAATTAGTGTTTTGTGCTTGGGAAGGTACGTCAGCACCGATAAGACCCGGTCACATTGTATAAATGCTAATGAAAGGCGCCTCAGTGATTCCTTTTCTTATCTCCTTTAGCGTACAATCACATGCAAAAGCAAACGAGATACAATTCCTTGCAAAGCATCTGCCGCCTTCCGCTGAATGATAATGTAGTTTAGAGTGAGTGCAGTGGGATCCTCTCAGCACTGGGGCTGGTTTCCTCCTTCCTTATGAGTTCCCCTTCTCATCCTACCTTTTCCGTCGAGGTTTAGGGAAAATGCTTAGGAAAGGACATAGGAAGTACATCTTTTGACTATTGGACTGCGATAAAAAAAATTTGGAGGGGCAAGTCATTATTGCCCCCCCCCCCCCCCATCTTTTCACTTTCTTGCAATTGAGTCATTAGCTCCACCAAGGACCAAGGGACCTGTATCTACCACTAATGTCTATCTAAGGTAATGAGGATTCAGAAGGGGAATCAACAGTTTGTGTGTATCTTTAACAATATCTCCACATGAACCTGACAGTTGTGGTGCGGATCCAGAACCGTCAGACCAGGCGTTGTTTTGATGGTGTTGCTGGGAGGTAAGCGCTCTCACAGTAAGCCCTACTCCAGCTCAGACATTATGATGGTCGGACTCTGACGACCCATCTGCCGACGCCACGTTCACTCACCGTCTTGTACTTGACGATATACTCCACGATGGGCATCCCTCCGTCGTCCTGCTTGACCAGCCCCAGCCGGTAGGCCTTGCCCATTCCCCTCTGCCCGTGGACCGCCGGCGGACTCGGCTCCCCTGAGAGAACAAACGTATGTGTGTGAGAGAGCAGGTGGGAAGGTGAGATATGAAATCAGAACGCAGAACAAGGACAGAGATGGCTTCAAGCTGAATTAAATTCATATTACAAGGTAACTCCCACCGTCTGGACTATAACTAATGTTGACTGGAGGCTCTTATTATTCCCTGTATTTTACTAATTGGGTCTTTTTTTGAACATTCATCCTCTGTAGCTGCACGGCTGTATAATATCCACCGGTGGAAACCCACGTTTCTACGGCTTTGCCTGGATTTACTGCAACTCAGCGGTGCCAGATTGCCAGAATAAATAAAACGCTCATCATAAAACCCTGGCAGTGATTTTTTATTATTTTTTTTCAAAGCTGCAGTTTTATATCAAGACACAAATTTGACAGGCCCAATCATTTGGATTCATATCTACTGAAATATGAGGCTGTAACCATCTCCCATATAAACAAGCTGGAGTTTCACAGCTCGGCAAATAGGCCTCATTTTACCAAGATGTCGATGCTTAAAAAAGATTCTGCAGGATATTTGCAAATATATTTCTAAAGTGTTTAAATAAAAAAATGTGATTCCATAGCTTTCCATAGTGTCCACTGTCTAACGCTATAATAGGTTACATTGTTTTTCATCAATCTACAGCACATAATCATTGGTTGACTCCTGAAATGTGCAAATAATTTACTATGAATTCGGTCTAACGGCTACGAACCCATTGTATTGGAGTGATTATGACTGGATTTCATGGGCAAGTGGCCTTTAGGACAGATTTGATGGGATCCTGAGGAGATGAGAGGCTCTTATTTTGTAAGGGAAGAGGAGGGAGTCTGACTTACGGATGGGCAGCGTCTGGAAGGTCTCCGTGTGGCTGAACTCCCCCTGACCTTTGCCGTTGACGGCCGCCACTCGGACCTCGTACGTCGTGTTGGGCTCCAGCACCGTCAGCACCACCGTCGCTGGAGAAGAGACACGGCCAGAGTTCAAGTCACCTGGATGTATGCTGCTGCCATCACTCATTTAGCCATTGAAGCAAACTGTTAGATGAGAGGGTTTCGTTATGGTTTGGGCCAGAAAGCAAGTGTTTTAACCCCCAGTGGATCAGTTTGATATATTACAAGTAATTATTATAACATTATGAGCATTCATCAGTCAAAAAAATGCCTTTTTACATATGTACATCACAAAACCTCCACAATTAGTATAAAAGAATAATGCAGGATAATATTTCCATTCGTAGTTTTGCTTTTACAATAGAACGCGATCCAAACAAAAAAGAAAATGAATAAAATCAAATTCCCAATGTATATAAGGATGAATCTGATACGATCACTGTGTATTATACTGAATATGAGATCAATAGCAACATTGAAATACATGTTTAATACGTGGAATTCCTCCTGGAAACTACATTGATTATTGAAGAACACATGAAATCTAATTACCAGACCACATTACAGATTCCTATTTAAATTGTAAAGTCGTTAGAGTCTATTTACATAAGCGTCACTATCAGGAGGAGCCGGGCAGAGTCTCGGCGGCATAATGAGCCTGAGTGAAAGTTGTTGTTTTTATCAGTTCCGCACAAATTAAATACTTGGACGGTAATAGGTGCTTGTGCAGTTCTTTAGTCCCACAACTGAAAAACAAATACCGCAATTTGCCAGCGTGCTAGGTTACTTTCCAGGCTATAAGTAGGCATTTCAATTTGGGCAAAAGCATTCAAACCAAATGAGTCCCGGCATCCCATTATACTGAATTACTTTCTGCCGAGGGTATCTGAAGTGGCTCATGTGATTATATGACGGCCCTCGACTGGTTGGTAATTAGTCTGGCTCATGGTTTTAATATTTTAGTCTAAATCTTAAATAAAAAACACATATGACTAAATTACACGTATAATTAAAGTTTATTTGGTTCTTTCCCCGATGTTTCCTTCCCTTTGTTTTCAACATGCACCTCCTTCTCCTTCGACATGTGAAGTTTATTTCTAATTTATGCTCTTAGTGCTACAGTAGCAGCTTGTTAGTATTCACCTCAGCGCCAGCGCCGTATTGTAATCGACTCTGAAATGAGGGATATTAGCGATAAGCCCCTCAGGTTTGTCAGACCTGCTTATCACCCGAGCATTCATCCTCTGGCTTCCGCTTTCCTTCCATCCATCCTTCGCCTAATGGTGTAGTTTTCCACCGGCAGGCTCCAAAAAAACAATTTGGAGTCGTAAAAGCATAACAGGAAGAGGAGGAGGAAGAGGAGGAGGAGGAAGAGGAGGAGGAGGAGGAGGAGGAGGAGGAGGAGGAAGAGTGGTGCGCGCCTTCAAAATTCTGGTTTAACGTCACGAAAATGGAATATGTTATTTCGATTTGTTATTATATTTATTTCTTTAACAGGTTTATGACACGTTCCGATCACTCAAGGGGTCCTTGAACTCATCATTAATCACTTAAATAGCATAGAGCATAAAGAACGATAGTTATTTATACTTATACTTTTTTCACGCTCTTCAATAAACGCTGCGATGCAAAAAAACATTTACCACAAATTGTGATGTTAAACAAAATTGCCTACATTTTTGAACCCCCCCCCTTTAGCTATAATGATATGATAACGAGAACCTATTTTCTGAGCAATTTCACCTTTTACAAAGTCTTTCAGTCCCACTTTTTCCTGAAGATCTGAAAAACTATTCGATTTTCAAGCCTCACAGAGCTGAATGGAAGTCAGTGGGGAAGGTGTGGAACACGAGACTGTACCATCAGTTCAAGAAAATGAACATATATTTAGGGACCAGTGGACTGTTAACATCTAATAAGCTCTTGACAGTGACTTATATTTGATACCATGATGTGAGTTTATGTCCCGTGGGGCAGAAAGTAGGTGATTTATCTCTCCTTCACTGCGACTGACCACTGATTTTTAACCACCTCTTCGCTTTAGGGTCAATTAGACGTCATTTTATCGTTAAGGTCTCTTAATAAATGACCCACGTCATTTTATTTCTTCAGATTTAATGGCTGTTCCTAATTTAAAAGGGGGACGTCGGATAAGCATTAAATCATGATCGTAATACAGGTGGAATATTTAGGTCGTCAAACTGTCTTCTTCAAATTCCCGTGCACATTCCCTGCCATCTGTCTCTCTCAACTCCCTTCCCACCGTCCAATCAGAAGCCCTTCATGGGACCCTTGACCCCGAGGATAAATGGGGCTGGTACGTGTGAGGATAACAGCAGGGTGTTGTTATGATAGCGAACCACAGGGGAACTGGTTTTGCCCGTGAAATGAGTAGAGCGACACGTGAGAGCTTCTTATCGATCTGACCTCTGTGGTTAAAGGGAGCTGAAAACAGACAGCTGCTTTTTATTCACCTCCAGATTATACCTTTTACGTTAAGGGGAAAAAGAACTGCCACTCACTCTGAACACTGTGAGATTTCAGGTCCCTCCATTCCTGTGAGCCCGTCTCCTTGTACTGCACCAGGTAGTAGCTGATGGGCACGCCGCCGTGCGAGTCGGGCTTCATGAAGGTGACGGTGGCCAGCCGCTGGGAGACGGCCGAGAGGCGCACGGAGTACGGATTCGATGGCACGTCTGAAACAACAAGAGGGGGGGCGGGACGTGTGTTTTATTCACATTGAGTTATTCACACTTTGGAATTGACTGCTCCATTTCCGGATCTGAAAAATCACAAAACTAGGACAGCACTGTAATTCACCGCAGTACCACTCGGTGTACTTTTAAACAAAGCTTAAGTGTAAACACAGTGGAACAGAACTTCCTGTGCCTCCCACCCATTACATCACTGTCATGGCCGTAATCAAACTAAAGACAGACCTTATTGCTGTAATAACTCTCGGCCCTGAAGGCAATTTAACACACAGTTAGAAAAATTCATTTTGAGGTGAGGAGGTCCATCACTCAGCCGCATCTCTCACGCGTCCTTGGAGTTTTTCACCGCTAAACAAACATGGTAACTACTTTTTTTCTATTTCCTTTCAGAGCATCTTTTGTGTTGTTTGCACATTTGCTTGTGGCCTTATTTAAAAGGTGAAGAGTGCTCAGCTTCCTCCTGGGATCATCCACCCGGCACGTGTCTGTTATTGGTTCAAACTCCACCAGTGTCTGACGTGTGTTTCCCTCTGTGTGTGTGTGTGTGTGTGTGTGTGTGTGTGTGTGTGTGTGTGCAGAGTTGAAAGAGTCAGAACAACTTCCTGAACACATTGTTTTCTGCAAGACAACATATTAGGTCAGCTTTTTGCTCACCACTTTTCTCCTTAGCCGGAGCAATTCAATCTGCACTAAAGATAATTGGACTGCACTATTGTGTATTAGGCCGCGCTACCGTAAATTAGGGGCCTACTTCAGAAAATAGCGAGGGGTATGGTAAATCAGCTGGCACTATTTCAGATTAGGCTAGCCTGAATAGGGGTGGCGAGTTGTCGTGACATTTATCTTCCCCGAGAATTGCAAATAAGGCCATTACCATTAGTAGAGAGGTGGAGGGTTACAGAGTAGTCGGGCTGTTGGAGTTACTGTGTTTCTAAAAGTCTGGGGTCCCTGACTGTGCACAATCTTGACTCCGCTCAGGTAGAGGAGCAGGGGGCTGGGGGGGGGGGGGGGTCAAACGGAAAACAGCTCTGCAGACCCACCTGCCTGCGCCAGGATGAACTCCTGGTATCGAACTCCAATGTTGTTCCTGGCCGTGCAGTTGTAGCGGCCAAAGTCCCTGTCGGACATCGGAGTCACCTGGAACCAGAAGAAAAGAAATTAAATGTATCATTCAATGAATTCCAAAAATACAACCCCAACAGCAAACAGTTGTATTTGTCCAGGCATAGAGATACCATCCATCCACCGCTTATACATTAATCTTTGCTGGGAGCTGGACCTAATTCCAGCTGAAGGAGGGGAAGACCCTGAACAGCTCACCAGCACATCCCAGGAGAAACATACGGAAACAAACAACCATTCACACTGAGCCTTCAATCGATCGAGCCCCAATCGGCATGTTTTTGAAATGCATGAGGATATACAGAGAGAAGCCAGACATCACCGTGCCTCCCTCAAGAGATACTGGGAGATACTGCATCTGACATTTCTGCTTCCCGTCTGATACAATGCAGTCAGAGATCTGTTTGATGCACTTAAAGCTACATCAATCCAAGTTATTGTTTGACATTTACAATAGCACAAAGGACAATGAGCGATATGACGGGGGATAGAAACTAATCATTTACAGGATGCAGGGTCAAAAGTGTCTCATTTCATCCGGATCACCACCTTTTACTGCTTCTGGAACTTAAAACCTCTTAACAAGCTTTTATTAAACTATAAGAGAACTTGTCTCATTGTAATATTATCTGTGCAATATTAGCAAGTGCAATGCTACTATGTGCCAACTGAGTACACATACTCTCTATATCTATATACTCCTATTTTCTATTTCTATTTTACTTTATTCTGAATGGTTTTGAGGTGTTTTAAAAGAGGAAGAATAATACCTTCTGTCACTTACTCAAGAAAATTAACAATGTAAAAACAAACTGTGCCCTGCTGCGACGCCTGTGTTCCTTATATTCCCTCTAATCAAAAGACAAATACTCCTGAGAGAGACGATAAAGACAAATCTCATCCCGTCCCGTCCTCATTTAGGAGCTCTTGCTGCCGATCAATTCCCTTTCCGTCACCGGGATCGATCAGGTACCGCCAGCGTTCTCTCATGTTTTGTACTTGCTGGTAAACAGCTCAATATCCCAGTTTCAGCTTTGATCCGAGGGGCTTGCACCCACCTCCAGCACAGACTTGCCCTCCGTGCTGTGCACCCGCGTGTTGGTGGTGGCCTCCGCGGAGATGGTGAGGCGCTCCCGCCTCCACAGCATGGTGGCGGGAGGGTTGGACATCACGTCACAGCTGATGTTCACCGGGTTCCCCTCCCACGAGTAAAAGATGGTGTGATTGGTCAGGAACTTTGGTATATCTGCCGCATAAAGAAACAAGTGATATTTAGTATATGGTAATGAGGCTTTCAGGGCTAAAACAAGACCTGCATTAAAAACTAATTGTGGCAACTTTTCAAAGGTGGAGCTGTGTTGGATTAGAAAGACATAGAAATGACTCGCTGAGGCTCAGCCCCAGAAATTCCTCAGAAGGAGAGAAAAACAAAAAAAAAGCATTTCATTAACAGTTCCCAAACTCTCCGTGCAATTTTAAAAAGAGAAACAAAAATTTAATTGAAGCCGCCTCACGCTGGGGGGACAGGGGGGGGGGAGAGATCTCCATTACGATCATCTCCGCAAGAAATAAAAATAAATGCAAACAGAAGCTCATTTGGCCCGGCAAATAGGGGAGGGCAGTAATGGACGATCGGAGTGGCGAGCCGTCGTGTGGATTTTCTCCCGGCCCAGTCTTGCCCGGCTCAGTCGGAGAGGCATTATGGTTGTTTTATGTTCGCTTGCAGGATTCCATTAAAGAGATTGATGCCCGGCTCTCTGTCACAGCCGAGGACGTGTTATCCCCCTGCAGCCTGCAGTGACTTAGTAAATGAGTTCATTAGTTCAGTAGCGATGGCTGGCTCAGCCCCCACGCACACCCACACACACATGCACACACACACACACACACACGCGCGCACACACACACACACACTTACAGCCTGTGTCTCCTGCAGTCGGAGACCAAGTTGTCAACTGTTTACAGTTTAATGACAGCGACTTTGCCTTATGGTTGGGGAGCTGGTGGATGCATATGAGATTTGTTGTCAATTTCTTTATGAGGATGCCATCTAACTTTCTTTCCCAACATCTCAACTTTTCAAGAGCTATGCAAAAAAAGAAAAAAGGGGTTTTAAAGGGGATCCGTGAACCACAAACACACCTCAGCCCGAGGAAGAGAAAAATTGGTTTCTAAATGACAGCAGAGACACAGGAGTCACTTTTTTCTTTTTTTCACCCTTCACTGTGTCTCTGGATGTTTGTTTGTCTGCCCTCTCTTTGTTCTTCCTCGGAGCTTCAAGGTGGAAAACGCTGCTCCTGGAGAAATGTATATTTTTTTCCTGTCTCCGGTCTCGTTCAGGCGAAGCAGAGCCCACTCTCGTAATGAGCGCGATCGTTCCGAGGACAAAATGGAGATCTCTGCTCCAGAGCTCATTAAGCAGGGGATAGTCCGTCCCAAATAACCCCCCAACAACCAGCACTGAGGAATGGTTGTGCTCACTGGGAAGTAGGGGAGCTGTAGCTCCAGGGGTGAAAGGCTAAGCGTGATATCCTCTTATTAAGTAACCCTCCTGGAGGCTGTGTGTGTGGTGCAGTGGGCGCAGGGCTTCGGGGGGGGCTTTATGTTTATAGAAATATAATGATCTTCAAAAAGAAAAAACAGACTGGGTGAACTGTTGAACCTCGTACATGCATGTCTGCAAGGAGTTCACTTAAATGCGTTTCATTTTCACATTAGGAATATGATACCATATATATCTATATGCAGGGAGTGGAGGAGTAGATGAGGCGATGTCAAGTGACCGGGGCTCCAACAGACATATTCAATTTGCCGAAACACAAAAAAGCAACTACATAAAAGAATAACTGACACAAAGTCAAAGAAACAACAACTATATGGATGACAACACAAGATCAATACAATGGTAAATAAAAGTGAGGCTGAAAAAAACATCTTCTCACTGAGCTTTTCTGTGCCCGGATGCATTTCTTGCTATTTATGGGCATGTTTAATCTAAAACAAGGTACAACCTTTCAAACTGTTTAGTTCCTCTTAAGGTTTGTACATTTAAAGTCAGGTTTAAGGCCAATTTCTCAAATTGACTTAGTTAAACAAGCAGAACGCTCTGTGAAGCAAAAGTGTGTGTACTGTAATGAGCAGGACTGTCACACACACGTGGGGGAGCTCAACCCTGATACTCACACTCGATGTCCAGGAACATGCTCTTCTGATGGCCTCCGATCCGGCTCTGTGCCTCGCAGTCGAAGCGGCCCAGGTCGTTGAGCCTCACGCCGCTGATCGTCAGCACCGACTTGCCGTGGCGGCCGCGGACCTCGAAGCGTCCGTCCTGCCTCTGAAGACACAAAGCACCTTGATTTTAGATATTATATTTAAAGGAGACGCAAACTTTGATATCTGTGATCGTATAAAGCGGGAGAAATGATTGATTGAGTCCAACGAGTAAAGTTCCTGATCCAACTTTGTAGCCGGGACTCAATGACAGCCCCTTGATCCATCCTGACCCCCTTCCCCCCCCACCGTGGCAAGCAACTGTCACTTGTCACAGAGAGTCGGGGGTTCATGCGGAAAAAAAAGAAAAGAAAAGAAAAACCCTGTCGATTTATTACAAGGTCATTACATCTGTATGAAGACAGATGGTATCAATTCGAAGCAACGGGTCAATTACAGCAGACGAGGCTATCATTCCGGCAATCGACATTCACTCGTAATGAGAAAAAACACCCCGGGAGCATCCCTGCTGCAGACAGCATCCAGCTGTAGCCTCCAGACGGTTACCTAACAGATACCCTCCGTCACCCCCCGAGAAACTACTTTTCAGCAGAGCCGCCTGTGGACTCGGGGGTTGATGGATCTGAGAGCTGCGAGACTGCAGCAGGGTTTCTCTTTCTTTTTTCCTTTTTTTTTCTAGGATTGGAAGAAGATTTGGAGGTCAGGTTCACTGAGTTCGACTACATCAAACAACGAAACCATGATGCAATGAGGATACAGTGGTGAGATGTTGTTTGACAGTTTAAACGACATTTTAAACATCTTGCACAGAAGTGTTTTGGCTCTGTATCAGTTATAATCCAGGTCCAGCCAAACAGACAGCAGAGTATTACTAGAGAAAATACTATGGAAAAAGGATCGAGGTGGAACTCTAACAGTTTTGCAAAAATAGCTGGTTGTCGAGTTGTAACTGATAAGAACCAATCAGGGAGCTGAGTCATCAACGTTTCAGTTCTTGCTCATCCATACTCAAATGCCGTCCTGTAGTTTTAAAACCACCACTTGCTGCATATGAATGTAACTATTCAATCTACCACATGCTATTTACAAAATAATAATAAATAAATAATTGAAATTGGAATCTTTATTAAACTTCAGGAACAAAAAATGCCAAATGATTATGTTCTCAAAGACAACACAAGGACTCAACACAGTCACATGTGTAGCTGCTCGCTGTGGACAGGTCAAGTATTATGGGTCAGCCTGCATACTGACATACTGTACATGTTGCATGAGCGCACACACACATCCACACACAGCACAGGAGCTTTGTGTTACACACTGTAACTTGTACTGTTGCACCACACCAAGTTTACTTTCCCCACATTGTTGCCTCCTAATGAGACAATTAAGTCAACTTAGAGAAACAGCTTTTAGTGGGGTAAAAATAGAATATAATTATTTAGCCTGAGGCCTGAGAGTGTAATGTAGGATTGCACTCAAATGAGTTTGTTCCCCGTAAAGGAATTAGCTAAATAAATAAAATGCTGAGGCTGAGAGTCAAATCAGGCTCACAGTAAGCCTGTTTAGCAAAGGGATACCCCACAGTGCGTTAGGGAGGTTTTTGTAGTTAATCGGCAATATTCTTGTTAGTGTGAACTTGCGTCATTGTTGCTATTAATATTCCTGCCGACGACTTTATTCACGCCACAATCGTTGCACTCATCAACGTGGCACCGCGGGAATTCGGAAAAACACAATTTCCTGATGCGTATATTTAGCCGCTTTAGAGTTTCGGGGTGAAGCTGCGTTCACGTCATGGCGGAGTTGCTGTAATCACCCAGGTTTCCGAACTTGTGAATATGCAAACAACAGCTGAATCCGAATCGCGAGCGGCCAGCCGATACATCCGGAAAAACACTCTCTCGGAGAATGAGTGGAGGAGATCAGCGCCACTCTCCAGGGCCTGGTTCTGTCCAGAGGTAATGAAATCCGCCTACCAGCCCCTCTCAGGCTGGTTAATTACCACGTTGTATTTGTTGTTTCGTATCACATTTAATCACAGCTATGGGATTTCTGAGAACTAGCAACAGAGAGTATAACAAAAAAAAAAGGCCCTCACCCACCTGCCTCTGCTAACATTCATTATGTGTCTAAGCCTCATAAGCCTCGGCCGTGAAGCCCCATCTTGTGAATCACACGCTCTTTATGCAGTCGCTCTTCCACTGCTCAGGCATTATCCCGTTAAGAATGGCTTATCTTTGCTCTTATCGCCTCAATACTACCGGCCAATGAGGTGAAGCGGCTTTTTGAAAGGCTCGGTCCTGGATCCCCCTTTGTGTCGCCGCCGCATCCCCTGCTTGTTTGCATCGCCGGCTGAGGTCAATGGGGATTGGGAGAGTGTGCGCGCGTGTGAGTTGAATAGGAATGCCGGAGATGGGTGGGTGGGGGGGGATGAGAGAGGAGGTGGAGGAGGAGGAGGAGGAGGAGAGGAAATCTTCCAGGAGGGAACTTCTGAGTCAGGAAATGACATGCCACCCCACTCCCACACTTCCTCCCACCTCCCACCTCCTCCTCCTCCTCCTCCTCCTCACCCAGCACCAACTGACAGGGTCTGTGTCTGGAGGCAAACTCGGTCCCTGAAGCACGGTCTGTTTGATATGCGCCTCGGTGGAACGACACAACAGCGGCTCGCGCGCACGCCCCTGGAAACACACAGGCACGCTGCGGCGGCGCGGTCACACGCTTACTGTCAACACACACGTGAGCGGCCACCGACACGAGAGCGCTGAGATAAAAGGCCAGGAGAGGCGAAAGCCGAGGGAATACGGGAGCTGGAGGGGAGATGAAAGCAGCAGCAGGTAGTAGGGCAGAAGAAATGAGAAAAATATAGGAAGTCCTGTTCCTATCTGATCCATAAGACCTCAGAAATGAGAGCGTGTGTGTTTGTGTGTGTGTGTGTGTGGGGGGGGTTACATTGAGCATATGAAGCTAAATTGCAACTGTAATCTCTCAAATGGGATTGTCCTTCCTATGTTGCTGTGTTAATTGAACGCTGGAGGAAGTTTCAGATATGACAAATGTCAGCTGTAAATGTCAACAGGGCTGGAAGTCCAATTCTGGCCAGAATGGCTTATTCTAACTGTTCAGAATGGGTTGAGAACATTGGGTTTTCTTATTTGCCCCACTCTAATGAATAGTGTATCACCTCAACCTCACAACGATAACAAAATGACATTTTACGACGTCCCAAGGCAAACGTGGGCGTGCAGAGTGGCTTCAACGGGGCTGTGATCTGTTTACCTCTGTGTTTTGCGGCAGCTTTTGTGACCAGGTATCAAACGGGAAAGAAAACAATAACCTCGGCGGGCGCGGGGCGTCGGTTTCTCAAGGGTTTAAGTGCAAACTGTCTTTTGAAGAGAGAATCGAATCAACACAAGCCTGACTCCTGAATAACTGAGGAAAAGGTTCAAAGGTTCTTTGGAAGTTAACATTAGATGAATCAACAGGCAAAAGCTTTGATAGGATTATCTGCCTTTTTATACTTCCTGCCTCTAGTAGGTTATATAGAGTTAATATAATTTGTTCACATTGTTTGTCTGTTGTTTAGCAGGATTAGGTCCAAAAATACAGGACGGATTACTATGACATTTGGTGGAAGGATGCGGTTCGGGTCAGGAAAGAACCAATTAAATTGGGTTGCAGATTTGAGGAACCCAGGAATTCCTTGTTTTCCATGCGCAACAGCGACAGATACACAAACTAAACAGCGAAAGAGAGAACTGCGTTACCTGTTATGATAACGATGAGGTCTGACGGTCTGCGTGTATGATAAAAACTTCATGGGCAACTGTGGGAGCGGTCACACAGGAAAAAGCACTGCATTCTGCTAAACAGTGCTATAAGGAAGCAATTCATTCAGGGAAGTGATTTTGTTTCTTACTTAAACTGTGGCACGACCAATTTGAATCTGGTGGGTCACCCCAGTCAATATATGAAAAAGTGTTAAGTTTAAAAGTCCAAAGTCGGCAGTGCAGAGTGTTGCTCTCCTACTGAAACTCCAAAGGCCCCTGAGATGCCTCCTAGGGGGGCTTAAAGAGACAGGAGCTAAAACCGATCATTTCAGACAGAGGCTGAAGAGAGGAGCTTCAGCAATGAACAGTATGAGAAAAGTGATGTGTTTTCTGAACATTAGAGCATGAAAACCTGTACAAGAAATAACGCTAATTCAAATTAGGAACCCGAGCATGAGCAGAATGTGTCTCCTTAAAAGTCACGAGCTCCCCAGTGATGTTCTGGATGAATAGAACAGAGGCGACGGCGGTTTTCCAACCCTGCTCGGGATCAAAACAATACCACAGGAGCGGAACAATGGACAAACTCCTGCCCCGGTTCATAATTACACTCCAAAAACTGCCTCCTATTATGTTCCTCGTAGACGGGGGGGCTCACAGAGTCAGTCGACAAAGAATGGGAAGAATGGAAGCAGCCTTATGTGGCGAGTCAAAGGGAGCCCATTGTAGCTTAACGTCTCAACAAGAGAGGCAGAGTGTGGATATGCAGATCGGGGGGGCAAATTGAGAGAGGAACATCCCGCTTTAAAGTCAAATGACTGGGGCCATCCATCACGCCTGGCGCTGCACAGGCCGTGTTTGCCTCCGCGCATGTTGAGGTGTGTTCGTTTGCATCACGCATTTCCATAATTGCATTTGCAGCGGGGAAGAGAAGCACTTACTCTCATTTTTTGGGCTGTGATTTATCAACCCGAGCGGTTCGAGCCAATGCACACATTCATTTATCTCCGCGTTGACCTTTCTCGCCCCCCCGAGCAAAAGAACGGCTGCCATCATTGTTTTTCATTTTTTCTCTTACTCCTGCTGAGAAGGCTTCAGCTTTGAAGCCGTGATGGAAGTACAGCGTGTGCTTCCGACGTTGATGGCAGCTAATTCAAGAGTAATTACCTCCCCGGTAAATGCGGCTGCGGCTCATTCTGCTTTTGATTTGCGAGGCTCGTCTTGTGGACAAAGTGAATAATGGATGTTGGGAGAAGGGAAAAAAAACAAAACACGCACAACTGAGGCTTATTATCTTCTCAGGTTCTTTTGTCGGATTAAACAAAAAGTCAAAGTCAAACAGAGCGACAAATTAGAGTGTACATTGAAAGGATTCGGGTTTGCCCTGAAAACATCAAGGCTCCTGCAGCTTCTCTGTGCCGAGCGCTAATCAGAATAAATATGTGTGCTGATTTCCCTTCATTCCGCCTGTACGCAATAACACATGGATCAATGTAAAGGTGGTTTATGAGCAGCTTTGAAATTATAAAAAGTCTTTGAAGCTAAGTCACGTGTCAGTTATAGCGAGGCGAAGCAACTGGGATCCAGCACTGACTTTTGAATGGGACTATTGTTAGCATTTGTCTTTGGACCTGAGCAGCACTGTTGCCTCGGCAGATTGGAGCTATAATGTCAGCCTTTATTTTGATGAGGACATATACAAATAATGACCTGCTCATGCTGCACATTTATTTTAGGACTCAACCATACTTCACACAAATACTCAATTTTCCCTTGGATAAATGATAGTGACATTTTAATGGTCACCATAGGGCCGGAACAAAGAAAAAACATTATTCATGTTTTTCTATTTCTAAGCCATTAAGCTCTAGCTTTTCTCTCACACGAGCACATGAAACATATGTTGAAGTGAAGAATCTCAGTCATCCAGGTCATAGTAAAGTGTACTTGTGAGTAATATTACAAATACTTGTAGTACAAAATGTTCCTGTATTTACGACGTATATGCAAAGTTAACTAATACTCATAAATATATTAGTCAAGTAAATGCTGTCTGTATGTGCTTTTTAAGTATATTCTGAAGCATATATGAACATTATAGGCTGCATAATATCTGTATAAATTATGTTCCATGTGCCCAAGCTCATCAGCCGAACACATGCTTCGGGATGATGGATGCACCCACACCCACACCCACACTCACACACACACATACACACAGAGAGCCAGATGGAGGCTCTGGCAGCTTCTACCTTGTCCCCTTCCACGAAGGTATGGCCGTCGCTGGCCCTCCTCCAGGAGATGTCGGGCAGAGGCTCGCCCTCGGCCACGCAGGAGATCATGGCGGCGCTGCCCTCCACGGCTGTCACGTTTTTCAGCTGGGTGATGTGAGGCTGGACTGCGGGGCCCGGCAGAGGACGAAGGGAGGGAGGAGGATAAAAAGAGGAGAGAGGAAATAAAAGTGAGACAGGAAGAATGGACCGAGAGGCAGCATACGTGAGGAGCGAGTGAGGAAAGGAGCTGTCAAAGATCTAACCCATGAGGGAGAGGCGATGAAGGCTATACCACGGGGTTTGAACACAGAGCTGGAGCATGACTTTGGTGCTGACAGTCTAGGCCACGATCATTTATTCACCGCAGTCATACTCTCCAGGTCTGGCATGGCGGCAACACGTGCCCTGTGGCCCATTTTTAGTTTTGCCTTGATGATAACACAAAAAAACGGACTTTGGTGAAGTTTTAGAGCGTAACCACCTCCGCATGCGCTCGAGTTTTAGTTTTAAGTAAGTATAGATTTTGGTCTGGGGGGGGTGGGGGGTTGGGGGGGGGGGGGGGGGGGGGGATGCCACTCCGGTACCTTCTGATTCACTATTGACGCAGAGCGAGCACCACAACATGTCCTGGAAAGCGTGAGGTTTGAGGGGCCACACACACCAGCTCCCCCTCTGCTCGCCCCCCCCCCCCCCTACTGATAAGGCCGCTCTAGGCAAAGCCCCTGGAACACCATGCATGTCAAAGGCACGGAGGTAGTCATACGAATCATGGACCCCCCCAACCAACAATCACACACACTCAACAAGAAAATCCTTAACAGGGCGCTGGCACTGTAGCATAGCATAAAATCCTAAAACGAAAAGGGAAGTGAATTGAAAAAAAAAGGGACGACTGTACTGCAGGCTCTTAACACCGCCCGGTGGGGGGAGGGGGGGGGGGGTGATCTGAGGAGAGGCAATTTCACATGGCTTCAATCTCGGGGTGTAGGAGCCATCTTGAGGGATTTGGGGAGGGATGTTTTGGTCCTTGCATGGGTTCACACATACAACACACACACACACACACACACACACACAAACACACTTCAATACCTGCAAAGACCTACACTGGGGGGGGGATCCTTTCCTAATCACTGTATCAAAAAGTGCTGGTTAAGTTGAATCAACAGTTAATTGCAGGATGGGATGCATTTTAGTTTCAGCTGTCCTGTCAATCACTTATAAACTTAGTCATGTCTAAGTCTAACAAAACAAGAAAAAGGACAAGTTGTACAATCAGACTAGAGTTGATGAATCTGCTGACAAACTTTATTCAAAAGTCCACAAAGGCTGTTTTCAAAATGTCCCCAATCCGTCCTTGACAAGAGGCAGATCCCAGCGTTCTGAATGCAAGAGCATCTTTAAAAATCATTGTCGAGTACAATGCTATTATACAGAATGGTAATGACATCTAAAAACACCAGAACAAGCCTGACATTTCAATTTATGAGAATCATTGTTTTGCCACAGACGTCTATGGCTATAACTCCAGCGCAAACAAAACAACTAGCGCTGATGAGTTCTTATGTCAACAATGAAGTCCTAAAAGCCCATTTTACTGGAATAAGTCAAGCAGATTTTCCAATCAGCGATAAGTTGTTTCTAAAATAAATCATCTGCCTTCAAAAAACGATGGAGAATCAAGTGGCGTTTTCTCGATAACGGTGCGAGAATCTTTCTGATTATGTTTTTGTCTCGAGTCAAAAACAAGCTGCGGCGGGAACAAGCGAAAAATCATCTCAGCCCATTGAAAGTTTACTTCGTCGAGGAAAAAAATAAACCAAAAATCTGAACAGCCTCCCTAATGAGCCTAAATGACTTGTTCAGAGGATTTCTGCAGAGAGGAAGATGAGGAGCACTTCAGCTGATCACCCGCATCTATTAAAGCATGTAATGACTTCTGGTATCAGAAAATACGGATGTAAACAGACACTTCCACTCAATAACGCGGATACACACTCGAAACCATCCGGCTCCTATTCATAAAGTGTTGGTGGTGCAGAGACCGGCCTGAACCAGTTCTCCCCCGCTGCCTTATCTGCAGACTTGCCCCAGATGCCCTTCATCATGCAAATATTAAATGGGAAACGTCTCATTTATCAACCACGCTGCAAAAAAAAAAAAAAAAGCTCTCTGCAGGGAACATTATTAAAACTCATTATCTAAAACATTTCGACTCTAAATGAGAAAGAGCCGAGATGCATTTGTGTGCCGAGAGATAAAAATACAGAATTAATTCAACCTTCCAGGTTCGGGGGGGGGGGAAGAGTTGGTTGTTGTTTGTTTTAGTTGGATTCGTGCATTTAAATTGAATTTTGTGCGTTTTTCTTGAACCCAACGTGTGCATCTTCCACCCCTAGCATTTGCTCATAAACATAATCACACTTAATTACCTTAATTAGAGGTATAATGATGATTACACTGTTAAACGTTTGATTAAGCCCAATGACAGTGTCAGATCCGGCATTAAAAACGACTCAGCAGTTGTTGGAGCAGGAGGCACAGAGACATCACCGATAAAGTTCAGCTCTGGTGCAGTTCGACTCACTGTTTGCTCATAAAGAGCCAAATAGCAGTATAGTTATGTCAGTGATATTTACGGTTAAGGACAGTAATAACCCTCCATGGTAATATTTGGCACCGCGTCATGCTCTTATCCCTACGACTGACAACATCCACAACGCAAGTGTGTCGGCGTAGATTCTCTCGAGTCATCCCGGGTTCTTTTTTTTAAATCTCCTCTAAGCTTCGAGGGTTTAACAGGAAGATACACGTGTATATGTGTATATGTATATAAGCTGTTATACATATATACATCCATCCATTCAGGCTCTGATTTGTCGTTAATCCCGGGAGTTATTTTGTGTTGAAAAGTATAATTTCCAGAAGACAAGTGAGCGTGTCGTGCATTTCTGGTCCACAAAGGGCAGATTGAGATCCAGTGCATCAGCTGACAGCAGTGGATCCCTGTGCCAGCCCACATCACCCGACGGCTCTGTGGATGCAGGAGGAAGGGCAGGCAGATATTGGAGCCGGGGCCATGACGCCAAATGTGTCATTATGCATTCAGCAAATCCATGAAAGAGGACGCCGTGTTTGGGGGACTAGCCGGCTGCAGGGATACCGACGTGTGCATCTCTGTTTCCTCTGATAAGTTTCTTCCTGTATCACGGCTCCCATCGTATATTCCCCCTGTAATGTTGCTGCACAATGGAGAGAACCAAAAATCTGACATTTATTGTTACCGCCGCAGATACTGTCGATAAAGTATCTGCTATCAAACTGCATTACGGTGGAGATTTGCGGTGCTTTTGTCACTATAGGTTATCGAGTATAGATTGATCGGTAAAAGTGACACTTTCGTATCTAAAATGTTATCTACGACAAGGAAATCATGAAAAATACACCATGGCCCAGGCATGCACTGTGGCTATTTTTCAAAACTGTAAATGATGCATTAAATCAAACGACGGTGTGAATTACAACCCCCCCCCCCCCCCCCGATGGAGGAATTATGCTGCTCGGAGGATGCATGTAGAAGTCCCTGGAGGCCCGTGCAGAGGGGAGAGTTAGTGGTAACTGTGGGCCGGGATGGAAACGCATCATTCTCACGAGGCCGGGGTTGTCAACATCAAATTTCACGGCAATCCATCCTGTTATCGTCGGGACATTTCGGGCTAGGACGACCCACGAGCCTCCCTGGAGCCACACTGCTAGCATGTCTAAGACGAACCCTAGAAATGTTACGTAGACAGTGTAAATAATGGATATATTTGTCTTCTCCCCCCCCCCCTCTGGGCACTGAATGACCCGGAGCCCAAAAGGCCAGACAACTTAACATAATCCCTGAAGACTGGTAGTGGCTGCGAAGACCAACACTGGCATTTACAGCTCAAGGGCTGGCCTGGCAGCTTCTGCCGAGCGGTCAGACATGAGCGGACACGCGCACGTGGAAGTGTCGACGTGCACGACTGTGGAACCGGAATGAAAGTGGCTTGGAGCTACTAATTGCCCCGATAACCCGCTTGTGGAAACACGTGTTCATGTGTTTCTACACCCGCCTGTGAAGGTGAGCATGAGGCAGCTGCACGAGCGGGAAAAACTTCAAGGAATAATTTGCCTTTCTCACATCTTCCCTCTTTCATTTTGTGCCGAGGATCCAGTCGCCTCGGCTCGTTTCATCACCTATAATCATGTCATCATGCCCATTAGGGGGAAAAAAGACATCAGTGCATCTTTCCCCTCTAATCTTACCCTGTTACGTTTGTGAACGTGGAATTTCTGCCACAGCAGCACATTAGTGTCAGAATCACGGGATGCGATGATGCAATAAATGCCTGAGGCGCAGAATGTAAACGCCAAGTTGTTGTTAATATCAGCGGATGAGTTTGTTAGACGGCTGTTTTGAACTGTATCCGTCAGAGAAGGAGGGCAAGGCTTTCCGGTTTCCTCTGTTTCAGGGAATGTAGAAAAAAACAAGCCCAAAAAAAGTAAGGCGGGAAAAAACATGAGTGGCGTTCAGGATGAGGCAACGAGCTGCAATTCCCAAACGTGAACTTGCAGCACCCACCTGCAGGCTCACCCTGTGTCTTAAACGGCCTGCTCTCCTCCGCCCCCGGGCCGTCAAGGGTAATAAAACTAACTTACATCTGCGTTTCCCCCGGTGCACCGTGAAAAACAGAACCCCCCCCACCCCCGACCCCCCCTTTAACGTCTTCATTTATATGTGCATTTTTTGAAGAACAAGCGCTTCCCACGTCTTGAAAGGAAGTTGATGACAGGAGCACAAATCTCCATACATTTTCACGAGCCGCACTATCACGGAGATCTGTGAGGAAATAGCCAGCAGGTTTTCACAAGAAATATAAATATAAATTTTCCCCTTTATGAGGAGTGCAGCTATTGATTTATGAAGCAACACATGAAATATTTCCTTCCGGGGAGAAATATATCGATGCAGCTTTTATTGTGGCGGGGCTGCGGGACTGTGTTTGCTTTTGAAAAACAGGTTTAAAAAATAAATGAAATGTAATTGTGGAGGCACCCACAATAAAGCTTTATGGATAAATATAAAACACTTCTCGTGGTCTGGGGCAGTGCTGTTGTGTCTGAAGGGCTGGACGCTTTGTTGTTTTAACCATATCCTCTGTAACAATGTATTTTTGTAACAATGAATATAAAGGTCCTCAAACTTTCTTTTAAACCCAAACCATGGCTTAATATAACTAAACTTTTATCTTAGCATTGCTCCATCATAAAGGGTTAGTTATCTATTTTGCTTTGGTTATGCCACCGAGCATTGTTGTGAGATGTTTCCTTGTCTCCAGATTGGAAACGTCTCA
Organism: Pleuronectes platessa; assembly: GCF_947347685.1. Classification (NCBI taxonomy): domain Eukaryota; kingdom Metazoa; phylum Chordata; class Actinopteri; order Pleuronectiformes; family Pleuronectidae; genus Pleuronectes; species Pleuronectes platessa. Next base: position 7,837,937 of record NC_070649.1, read on the forward strand.
TCGGGGCCAAACGAGACACTTACCGAACACTTTGAGGAACAGCTCCCTGTCCAGGGACCCTGCCTTGTTGGTGGCCTTACAGGTGTAGGCGCCCCCGTCCCCTTGCCGGATGTTGTGGATGGTCAACATGCCGCGGCCGCCTTCCAGCCGGTTGAAGACGTGGTGCTCCGATGGCTCCAGCTGCTGCCCTTTCCTGCACAACCCCAAAATGACAGTTGCACATGTCACAAATGAGAAAATATGACGACTCACTTATCCCTGACAGTGACGTCCACCATATTCACACTGAAGCACATCATGATGTGTAATTTCGCTCTTTGGACGTTCGACCGAGGCTGAGTGCAGACGGTTTGACTTTGACATTTCGCAGAAATCCTTTCAAGCTTGATCAAAGTGCATTTTGGATGGACGTGTGAAACCATAATTGCAATAACTATGTCTCAGTGAATCATTTGCAGGGTGTCATTATCATTTCCCCAGTCGCCGTGCCACGACTTCTCTGTCCTGCCGTTCAGACAAACTGGGATCTTCCTCCTCCCCAGTCAGGGTTTTGAGTCTGGGCCGGAGCTCGATTGTGTTTCTGCACTCACAGAATGACTCGTGTGCGCCGTGGAATACAGTCCTCACTTAATGTCTTTCTTATTAGACCCTTTAGAGATATTAGTCAGAAGAAAAAACAACAACACACAACTGCTTAATAGATCCATGTCTATATTTAAGCTTCATAGCATAACGGTGTGAAGCCGGTTTTGCCGCCTCCCCCGTTTGTTTATTTGCGGCTGCTTAACCAGCCGTTTCATCTGTAAGGTTAAAGGGATTCTTTTAAGTATTTGTGGCGAATTTGACTTTTCTCTCTCCCATGCTTCCGCAGATTTAAACTCATTGGTGCCTTTTAATGCCATCTGCAATGTAGGCTAAAAGTAAAGGATTAGCTCAATTACCGAATATCTGTGGAACGGAATCAAGCAGCGACTCACTCAAATAGAAATACATCTCTAAACTCCTCTGAAGACGCGTGTCTGTGGGAAAATAATTATGTACAATGTAGAAAGGGGTCACTTGTAGTTCAGGGAATTATCACCCGGCTCTGCACTTCCCCTCAGCGGAGTCTTTTTACATCTTTCCACTAATTGTTTTTGGTTTTATGCCCTGCGACCGCAATGTTTTATTTTTTATTTGCTGGGTCCTCATAACGCTCATCGAACACATTTCCAGCCACAGCAGGAAGCTCTTTATTTTTTGCTGCAGAACATAGTGGAGCCCCGAGCCACCGATGAACCAGAGGTTGCTGTGGGAGTTGGAGGAAAGCAAAAGTAGAGCTGCAGTTTAAGGGCTAATGAGTGTTAAGTATTACAACTTTGCAGAGTTAATGTTAAACTGCCACACAGCATTAAATCTGCAATATAAAAGAAGTACAAATATTCTTCAAATCTTAGAAAAAGTTACATTTCTTTATTGATCCAGTGGAACTAAAAAGTTGACAGTCCTGAGGTGAGATAAATAAGTAATGTCCTCCACTCCCTTTACAACTAAAGTCTACACTCTATACCTCATTGCTGGATACGTACAGGTATCCTCACCTGGGTTTAAAAGAAAGGATAACAATATAGAAGCAATAAAAAGCTATAGCTCTGGAAAAAACAGATATGAAGAAATAGAGCTGTCATTTGCCATTTATTATTAATTCAGTGGGATACTACTTTAACCCTGAAATATAAAGGTATGAATATAAACACATTGTCATTCCTACCTGGTCACTGGATAGAGACAATAACGCACTGAACCTGAAATTGGCCCCTTCTTTTTGTCAACCTCATAAACCGTTGTGCAGATTAAATTCCAAAAGTGATGAGTGTTAAATTCTTAGAATTATGCAAACCTCTAACTACATTTGGACTTCCCTCTGTGTGGACTGTGCGAATGAAAAACAAAACAATCGCATTATTTCTAGAGACCGCAAATATGAAGATTTCGAGGGCTCGGACACAAACGCCACAAACACGGTGGGGCCATGTGGCCAGATCCACGCCGCCCAGCCGCACCACACTGTGTGATAAAGTAAAAAGCAGGAGGCAGGATAAGTGAAAGAAAAACCAGAGCCAAGTAATAACTCGAGCAAGCCAAAGAGGAAATGAAGAGAGGCTTCATCTTTGGGACGGACAGTGCGGCGGGGGGGGGGGCGGCTGCAGCACTGGATGTCATTATACTGACTGACTGCTGACAGGTAGTCCATTACCCATGATGCACAGGGGATGACAGGAAATGCAACTGGGAGGCTGGAGATCACTGGGAGAGGCGACATCAAAAAGAAAGAATAAATTGGGTTGTGATTGTTGTTGACGCCGAAGCCCTTTCTTTGGTTGCGGTGCTTTTTAACGCTGTGGTCTGGGACCAGGCACGTAGGGAGGGAGGGAGGGGCCGGGGAAATGGAGGAGAGCTCACTGTGAGGTTTCTCTGTGGACACTGGTGTCGGCCTCGAAAGCGAGACGTTCTTCCTGGACGATTGTTTAATACTGTACGTGAGGGGGGGACTAAAGTCAATTTTTCTTTTCGCTGGAATTTTGGTCCATGAAAATCATGCTTGGGTGATACATTTGAGTCAGACTTATGGTCTCAACAGCACTTGGACGACATGAACAGCTCAACAAAACCAAAGGCAAGGCATATTGACCTAGGGTTAGTTATAAATCCATCCATGTTAATGGATGGGACATGAAGAGTTTAAATTTGTTTTTTTTTATTGTGTTTCTGTAGAAATGGGGTGAAATGTCCAGCTGAGACTGATACAATTCATTAAATTCATGGCATAAACTTCTCCATATAAGGGAGTAGAACTTCTTGCTTCGCAGTCACCTCATGTGTGTGAATAAAGTGAATAATATGAGCACATGCTGTAAAATAATAATGCAATTTTCGACGCGATTCTCATTTGAATCGGCTTCTCTGATCACCAAGCCAAACATAACTCAGTTTCCTGTTTTATAAAAAAAAACAGAGGCAATGAGTGAAACAACTACAGTCTCAATATGAAAGTAATAACGGGATCGATACCTCAGCTCTCACCCATCACCGCTGTGAGGTTCCCCTGCCTCTTTATGCACGCTGTTAAATCATTAAAATCATATTTTCCTGCTTTGCGCCGCCGCTGATTTGACAAGGTAGCCCCCCCCCCCTCGGAGTGAATTGTCGAGGTTGTTTACCTGCTGAGCGGCGTCTTTAAATGTTGTTTGTGCTTCGATCGACTTCTCTTTCAAGCTCCAAAACAAAGACGAGTCAGCGCTCATTATGTCTCGGAGACAATGTCGCATTCAGTGCGGGAGCGTTGCGTTGGCCTCCCCAGTTTCACTGCAGAGTTCCCAGTTTGTTGTGTACAGGAGTTTTACAAGGCTCCTGCCCTGGCCTCGCTAAACGCTGATATTCTGACTCCTTCCGTATCACTCGCGACATGTTGTGTGCTGACATCCCGCTGCTTCAGGACAAATGAATCAGACACACCGTGAGCGTGTGCAATTATTTTCCGATGCTTCCTCAAAGTTTAGCAGTAAAATACGTAAGTAGAAAATTTGTAATTAGCTGGCCTCCTGCCATTTTTGGGGAGTGACGCTCACTTCTTTCAAGGACCCTGTTGTGAATGCACGTGCGTGCAAATGTTTTGTAATGTCACCGTGTCAGCAGGAAATCCCCCCCCCCGATTCATCTAATAACTTTTCCCGAGTGGCTCTGACTCTGACTCTGATTCACACCTGCTGGTCACAACCCCCTGGAAACTGCTGCACATTTTTCCACAAAGAAAAGAACAGGCAGCTAATCTAAAATATAACAACCTCGAATTTGCAAGCATGAAAGTGTGGACTTTTAAAAGCACACCTTAGTGCTGCTCGGAGTATTTTGTTCAATTCAGAGCTATGTGTTAGTGCTTTTTTATCAGCCACCATTTTAGTATCTGTACAATGTTTTTGCCGCCATATTTCGCATGTTTTATCCGATAAAAACAATTTACCCGCAACTCTTTTTCAAAGTGCACATGGATTTGTTTTTTGTGAATGTGTTTTCCTATAGTTGCATCCAGGCAGCCATTGATTTCCATTCACTTCCGTGCAGCATCGATAAAGGAACTTACAGAAAGCAGAGAGAAGCCTGAGGTGCCAGATTAATCACTGTAGAAACAACGTCTCTCCTCAACCATGTGACTCGTCAAAGTTGCATCAGTGTCGTGAGGTACCGAACTGCAATAATGCTACCTCCGTTGATTTGATTAACACAACTTAGCGCCGAAGAAGAACTAAATAAAGCACGAATCAAAAGTTAACGAGCTGTTTCCTGTGATGGATTACTTCAAGAAAGTCCAGCTACACTCAGCAGCTACGCGGCAGTAGCATTGATTTGCACTAAGTGGGCTATAATATATATCAGAAACACATTATAAAGGTGCGTTAAGATGAATTAACGACAAGAAAATATTACCAAACCTATAAAGTCGTAAAAAGACGCTCAGGTGAAAATAGCTGGTCACGATTATGACGCTATGTGGCATGTGATAATATCGTGTGGCTGCCGAGGGGCAATGAGCAAGGGCGGACTATCAATGTCTCAGAGCTGCGGAAGGGAAAAGAAAATTACACTTGTACATACAGGATGTGTGCATTTATTTTTCTCGAGAGGAAACGTTCACGCATCACACGGGTAATAAAGATGAATGCATTTGCGATAGTTATGGGCCTGTTGGGCTACAGATGTTTCCCGGAAACCGACTCACAGCCTGAAGGAGTTTTTATTAGCCAAGACCTTTTTTTTATTGGCTCGATCTAATTTATCACTCGTTGGAAATGAGCGTGGGAAGTCTGTGCTAAACCAACACTATTGGGATAAATGTGCAAGGTCGGCAGAGAGAAGATGGAATGGGTGCAATATTTGGGGCGCATATTGCTCCACTTCATCTTTGAGTGTCCACGGTTTGTCATTATAATTTGGGTTATTGCTTGAAAAGGTTTACGTGCATGTTCGGAAAAAAAACCTCATCCCTTTCCTCGTACCGCCCGTCGCTGCAGCTCCTCTTTTCAGCCTCCGTCTGAAACGCTTGGTTTTTAGCTAACGTCTCCGAAAAAGCCCACTTTCACTTTACTCAAGTACTTTATGATGAAACTATTTAATACAACAAGCTAATAGTTGGTGTTAACTTATTTAAAGGGGCCAAGGCAGAGACTGTAACATCAATTTCTTAAATGTCTATCACAACAGGGCGTTTACATTTAAATAAACACTCAGCTATATGGGGCGTGCCATATTCGGCGCTGGGCGTGCATTATGCAGATGAGGCCATAATGATACCGGACGGCTGAGGAGGCAGAGCCGGAGCTTCAGGCGAGTGTTCTGTCAGGGAGCTGCCTCTACCACTGACAGAAATAGAAAATATGACACACATAGAGGAACAGACATGTCTGTACTTGAGGCAGGAGAACGTACCTGTGCCACGTGACCACGGGGTCCGGAGATCCAGAGGTGATGCAAGTCAACGTGACGGATTCTTGGTAGTCCGCCGTGGCGTTGAAGGTCTGCTGGAACACGGACAGCACCGGAGGGACTGCAGACACAAACAGGAAGAGACACAGTGAGACGGGAGCGTCCTCACTAAACCCTGAGAGTGAAGAAGATGAGTCGACACTAAAAGCCACAATATTATTGTGTCCGAAAAAAAGGAATGTGAGTCTTAATGAAACAATGTGGTGACGGATAGACGTTTTCAAATGGAATAAATTGGCCTCCTAAGTGGTAAGCACTCACTGAAAATGTTACTTCTGTCTGTAATCCAACGGGGATTCCAAGTAACACTGTGACCCGGCTTTGGTAACAAAACACAAAAGGAGCCGAGCACAGCGATGTGAAAACCGTAATGCTATTGTCTGATTCCGAAATGCCCGGCTAAATCCACATAAACAATGCCAGCGGAGAAAATGTGCTCCGACACATCAAACACAGCCGCACTGTCGGTGGAGAACGGCACTTTGCTTCTTTGTCAACAGACGATTCAGTCCCCGTCAGACGCTTGAGCTCCGGCCGATGCTCAGATTTTCTTGGCCAATCTCTGCAGTGTCTGAGTTTGGGATTTTAAGCGTCAGCGCTGGGATTTTAAGGTTCTCGATTTGGAAAGGCCTGCGAATACAAACTGAGAAAGCTCTCTATGGTCATATTTCATCATGACGAGAAATAGATTTATATTAAAGAATGTTATTTATAATATCAATCGATCAGTTTATATTTATAATATAGATAAGTCTATCAACCGGACCTAGCCACTTCAAGTTTTTGCATCAGCGGCATTACAATCAAGACATTTCAGCCTATTTTTACACCATCAAATAAATAATTAAAATGAAGCTCCCATGAAAAACTTACATCAGTGTGATAAAACCCTAAACTGACATAAACCTTTGAGTAAAAATGATTCACCTGCACTTTGACTTATTAGTTTAGCCCATGTCCCATCACACAACATAGAGGAGGCAGAATGTATGACCTATACTGCAGCAAGCCATCAGGTGGCGATCAAGATGATTTGGCTTCTCCTTTGGGAAGCTGTAATGTCATCCATCTTTATATGCAGTCTATGGCATAGGTCACCAATAGGCGGGAGTTATTTTACTTTAAATGAGAAAATATACTTTTTTTTATTATAATTTATTATTTTGTACCCTCTAGTTCAATGTGAGAATTTATAATAAACATGGTTGAAATACTATTGAATTGTGTTAAATTAGTGCAACAGTGCAGTCTGTTATAAATCGTCTACAAGCATCAGTGAAGCTGAGCAGCGGAGGTGTTGATGACTCTTTCCTCCGTGTACGCCGAGAGCTGTCAGGGACACGCAGCCTGTCCCTGCCACCCGACCAGCTGAGGGCTGTCATCTTGTCATTCAGTTCAAAGGAGAGCAGAGCACGCCCCGGCCCTTTCTCCGTCTGCCTCTGCACTGACTCGCGAAATGACAGCTTCATAGAGGGAGCATGTTTATCAGGCGTCTCAGTCCATTTCTCAGCGCTGCGCTCCTGCTCCCGCTGCGGCTGCTCTGGCGTGGCCTTGTCCGGTCGCTCTGCGTGATTGAGCGTCGGCGGGACATTTAGTCTGCTGGGTAGGGGAGGACAGTGACACTCGGAAAAAACTAGAACAAAAAAACCAGGTGACGATCAAATAAGTCCACCACCTGAACACACAACTCAGAGGCTGAACACACAGACTCACAAAAACAGTCTCGTAGTGAGCTGCATTTCTAATGGAGTGGGGGGTGAACTAGAGAAAACCCTCCTGAAAGATGGTGGGATTTTATGTCCCCAATATGAATACATGCATGGAGAATCACTGATGATGTTGTGACTGGATAAAGGGTGTTAATGTTATCATGTGGCACTGTTTGCTAAATCTTAGGCTACATAATCTAAAATCTATAATCACACACTCTACTATACTATTATTATGATTATTATTATTATTATGTAAACACATCCCTGGCCACTATGCGCATCACTATGCAATTTACCAATTATACTATTATTCCATGTGTACTCTGATAAACCTGTGTAATTATAATTAAACTGTGCAATATAAAGCATCCTGTGCCACTGTAATTATCTCCCTCTTTGAAAGGTGGATATATCTACACCTCATTTTGTTCATAGTTTGTTGCCTTATTTTTTATTCCGTCCTCTTTATGACCATTTGCTGCTGTAACATCGTCAATTTCTCTGATATGAGCAAAAAGTTGAATATTTAAAAACATAATAAACAAAAAGAAACAGAGGAGCTTGTCCTGGACATGGCATGTGATGAAAATGTTGGCAGAATTTAGTTTAAAATTAAAGCCCATTTTCCCAGATTTTTTGCACTGACTAACATTAAACCAGCAGCTGCACGGGGATAATATCCAAGCGCCATTTGTTTTCTTCTGATTAAAAGGAAAAAGTGGATGAAAGGCAGGAGAGGTCACTTTGTGGGAAGACGCAGCTCAGTCGCTTGGATGTCTGTAAACTGACATAATTGGTTTTACGCAAGTTAATGAATTGAATTTGCGAGCGGTGTCGCCTGGAGGAAGTTTATTCCACGTGGAGCTGCTAACAACTTGGCGAAAAGATGAAAATTAAATAAGATATGTGGCTTAAAGGCTCATTAAAATCCATCAACGGCTTGGAGAAAGAAAGAAAAAAAGCCGCTAAGAAGAAAATACGAAATTTTACATACTTGGAATAGTGAATAGGCAATTCTCATCCAAACATCATCATCACAGATACCTAATGAACCTCAACACTGCGGAGTCGTCTTTCTTAAAAGATAAATCACTAGATTCCGCAGTGTCGGTTTATTTAGTGATTGTCTTGTGGGTGAAAATGAACAAATACTTTTTGTCATAAAAATCAACACAGGCCTGAGTGAGACACGCACATCGAGGCTTTCCCGGGATAAAGAATAATCAAACACGATGAGTCCTTTCCAATAGCACTGACTCGGCGAATGAGAGCGGGGCCTGACGCGATAACCATTGCCGATAGATCCCCGCTCTCCTCCTGTGCCATGCACCCCCACACCGGTGAACTTTGCTGAAACAGCCCCGTTAATGAGACGCGCTGTCAAGCGGGGAGGCTTCAAAAGAGCAAATCAGCAACAGTGCTTAAGCTCTTCAAAAAAGAAGAACCTGGCGATTGCCTTTATGAATTCTTCATGTTTTAGTCGTGTCCCCTTTGAGACTTCAGAGGCAGGGTGGCGATATTGAGATGTTTGTAAATATACAGTATTTCCACATATAACCGTGCTGTTTTCTGCGGATCGCCCACATTCACCCACAATAAATGTTATCGCCGTGTTACACCCGCGACCTATTCAGTCCCTGGCTGTTTTTGAAGGAAGACCTTTTCCCAGAGCGCTCATTAAGGATTTGTTTTGCCCTCTGCATTTGCACGCGGACTGGAATCAAAGCCGATTTATAATTGGGGCACGTAGCGTAGCAGAGAACACAGGTTTCTCCTCGTCTCTTTCTGAGCAGCCGTGATTGATGCCCCTGCTAAATTATATCCAGAAACCTTGAAGGACACAGGCGGTAGTTTCCACTGACAGCTGAGAAGGGGGAAAATTGCAGGTCTTAATGCGCGAGTGAGCGAACCCACAATTAAGTGGATGTGTGGCGGGAGGCTACCGGGCGAGATCAGGAAGTTAACACTATTTTGCATCGCCGCGAGTTGCCATAGACACAAACTAAATTTGCCTACTGTTGCTCGCGGGCCGTCGAGACAGAGGAGACAGATCTTATTAGGCTCTGCTGGAGGATCCCAATGGTAAGGTTGGCATGTGTGAGAAGGTGGAGTCTGTGCAAGCTATGATCTATTATAATCAATCCAAACTGCACTGCATTAAAGCGGCTGTTTGACTTTGTGGTTTTATTCGCTGGAGTCGGAAGAGAGGAGCGATATCTCAGGAATGTGAAGCCCGCAAGCAGTTAGCTCAGCTTAGCATAAAGACTGGAAACGGGGGGGGGAACAGTTAGCCTGGTTCCATCCACATCTTGTATGTGCACATTACTTTAGCTCCTGTATGTTTACACTGGGAGTCTGAGACAACCAGCATGTTGAACCCGTCTATGACCTGTACACACTTCGCAGAAATGATGCAAATATGTTGTGAAATATGCAGAGAAAAAAGTTTTACTGCATGTTACGCGCTGGACGTTTTTTTGGCTGAGACCAGTAGCGCCTTGGGAATCTTTGCGAGACGGTTGGCAACCAGTCGAGGCCAAGAAACAGTCCAGCACTCGACAAATTGTGCACTCTGGTTTTTGCCGTGGCCAGCTGGCCAATCGCTGCCTGCCATTTGTGTCAATATCACATCACTGCTTTAGGAAAGTTGCATTAATGGTCGGACAACCCCACGCACACAAAAGCAAAAATCTAAAAAAGTTGGTCTCCTGATGCAGCATCTGACAAGCAATCGAAGAATCTTTGCTTTTGCCTAAAACTCCCCATGCTAATGTAAAAACTTTCAAATAAAAATATACTTTTCCTTAAAATGAGCATAAAGGCAAGGCTGGAAAAAATGGTACGCAATTACTCAGTCTCAATTTACTACAACCTGTCCAACTGAAGTGATTACACCTCAATTTAAATGGATTCAAACTGCAGGTGGAGGTGTGTGTTTAAGTGTTACATGAGGGGAACTCGTGTAATGGCACTTGTGATTTTAAAAAGCTGGCGAACAACACAAACTAAGCGAAATGTCACTTGTAAAATCACTTAATTATATCAGGTTTCCATTCCGGAAACATAATTGGAAGCCGACCAATACCTCTCCTATCAAAACCTTGTATTTTCTATTATCTCATTTCTCTAAATTGTGCTTATATATCAGCAAATGTTTAAAGCTGTTTTGACCTGAGGTGGATTAGCCATGCAGTGGGTGGCCATGCTCCTGGATGCGCCATCATTTGACCCCCGGTCGGCTTTGATGACACACTGGGGACAGGGCAGCTGCAGCTGGTGAGTGAATCCGCTCTTTTATCAACAGGCCCATGAATATTTATTACTTCATTGGGGGAGTTTTTGATTTCCTACAGTTCCAGCTATTTCCGACAAACTGTGTCTATAGGGATGACTGTTAACGGGTTGCTGGAGTAAGCAGAACAGACACTTCACAACAACAGATAAAAAAAGTATCTGACTTTCCCCGACCACCCACATTTTTCCTCTTTTCCCCCGAGCGAACAAGACTCTTCTTAAACTCACCCGCGGAATACCTGGAACTGCAGGCGTCATCTATCTGTTAGGCTGAGGGCTATTTTCTCACTCAGGTGTCTGTTACATAAATACAATGCTTGTGTATCTGTATTCACTTGCATGCTCTATATAAAGTTTTTAGCTGGGTATTTATATTTTCACAAGTACGATTACATGATATTTTGAAGAATATCTATATATTTACTAAGGTAATTCATTCAATTATAGCTTTTCTCTCCAAAAGACCAACAGATTACTCGTTTAAGGAAGAAACAATAGCATTAAACTGAATGAAATGAAATATATGACTAGGACATGGGAGGAACCTCTTTTTCCCTGTACTCCAACCAAAACGACACTGACAAACTTTTCACAGACCAGCCCGAACTTTAACAAAGCTGTGACATCCTCCTCCCTGTTGTGTTCACCTCTGCTACAAGGACAAGGATCAATTGCCAGTCTGACTTTGGCACAAAGGAGCTAAAGTGCTCCATTCACGACCCCAGGAGATAATGCGAAGCCTGAAGTTTATCAGTGTATTTTTCCTCCCCTGTCTTTATCCAGGGGAGAGAGACAAAGAGTGTTACCTCAGCGCTGCTCCCCCCCCTAAGGAAACACAACAGAGGACAGTTCCCTGTCCGCAGCTGATTGATAAAACATGTAAGCGGACAGTGTGCAACTCTCATTGAGCCTCCTGGCAATCTACACCATCTCTATCTGCTTGCGCTCGGGGGCCTTTGTGTTGTTTGACCGGTCCTGGTTGTCGTCGATACTCTATTCACCGCTCGCACTTGTGGCCTCTGAGGAGATCACTACTCTTGCTCCACCTTGCCCGTGCAATCGCAAACCGCAGAAGGGGGAATAATCCGGAAGGGACACGCCGCTTAAAAGTAAAGTTGGCAACGTAGAGCGCAAACGAGATAAAAATTCATCGTGTGCACCTCTAGCTCCAGGTCAGAAACATTTGGTTTATCGGATCCTCACGAGGGCTGCTTATGCAAATGGCTGAACCTATAGGTCGGGGGTGTTTATGGCTTTTTCCTGAACATCACAGGCCGAGGCGCGCTGAGAACAACACCTCGGGGAGACTCCCGAGACCAAAGGGGCTGCCGCTGCAAGAGGTTGTGATGTAGTCTGATGAAAACAAAAACAGGTACTGGGGGGGCCACTTTGCACCCGGCAACATCCACCACTTCATATATCGTCGAAGAAGGTTCAGAAAACAAGTCTCTGAGCTTTATCACAAGGTGCGGAGTGGATGACTAAACATAGACTCGACTTCTCCTGACAGACACGGGCGGCTCATATTTACCTGCCCCACGACAGTAGCTGGCATTTAAAGAAGTGTCATTTCAATCTCGGTCACCTTCAAACCAGCTCCCTGTCCTTTCCTTTAGGACAGAATCATAAGTAAGAGCTCCTCTGGGCCACCGGATGGCGGCTGACCTCAGAAATAACTGCCTCTTTGATAAAGTAGCACAGTAAACTTCCAAATTTTGTCCTAGGAGATTTGAGTACTGCCAACGAAAAAAAAAGGAACGTGCAGTTATTGATTTTTGGGAATATTGAGGGTAACTGATTTTCCAAAGGATCTACACTAGAAAGCACAACTCCCACTTTTATAAGTATCAGGAAGAAGAGGATGCAACAAAATGGTCTGATTAAGAGAGAACCAGTCAAACACTGGTGGAAATATGTCATTTATGTGTGTGTGTGTGTGTGTGTGTGTGTGTGTGTTGTGTATTAACTCAAGCAATGTGTCAGCTCCTATTGATTTATCTCCTCTGTGTAGCTGAAGCTTGTACATCATGATTTATTCACCAAGTCTGTTTCCATTGCAATGTATTGCATCTTAATTTTTCCCACTTCAGCTAAGTGCAGAAATGTGTTTTGATTTCATTTAACTTGTTTATTTCTGGATTTTTCTCTCAGGTTGTTTATTTTTAATGCAAAAAATTGAAATTGTAAATTAAAGTTGTTGGATTTCAACATATCTAAGCAGCAACACAAGCAGTCATTTGGGTTTCAACTGATCAAGTCCTATGTTGATAATTATCTCTAGTTTACTTGCTAGATGTAATTTTATTCTGCCGCATTGGGAGCACCGAGTAGTTTTTTATTTTCTGAAATAAAAAGTCTGCAGTCGATGCCAAGGGGAGCGATTAGTGGAGGCCCAAATAATTCAAGTTGAAGGACAGAGGAACAAAAACAACGAAGTGAAACACCCTCAGTCCACAGAGCATACAGAGATCGCAGATTTAAGAGATATGGTTCCATGATAAAAAAAAAGAAAAGTGCACTCTCTACAGAAACAAATGTCTCTTTGCTTTGTGGCACCACATCAGACGTCCACATTCATTGTATATATGAAATCTGATCTATGCTTCAAATATTTCATGAGGATCAACTTTAAAATCGACCATAAAAGTAGGTATCAACATATCTGTCTCCTTCAAGCTCGACTAACAGGAACGTCTGAGTGTTAGAGTCTTTAGGGATCGACAGAGTGAGTCCTTGAGGCCGGGTGAAGCTCACTGTGCGTCTCCGTCAGGGTGTGGGTCCCTCAGGACGCTCCGACTCTCCCGTCTCGGGCGCCACACGGCAAGTGTCGCGTCCCTGCAATAACAGGCCTCGCCTCATTGAGCGGGGCTTATTGGATCTTCTCAGGAGTGAGGTAAGTGGTGTGCTAAATTTATTGCAATTCATAGTTTTTGGGGCAGAGGGGCCGCTCTCTGGTTTTACATTAGGTGGGAGAGGACTACATAGGCAGAGACAATATTGCCGCTGCCCGTGCGTGTCGAGACGCCCGAGGCCTCGGAGAAATCACATTTCAATCACTACTGCGGTCTCAGGTGACTCGCTCCAAATGAGGACAAATGAGAAAATTAAAATGACATCCTTCGATTTTTGGGCCACGGCGCCCGGAGCCGATCGCTAATTGAATAATTCAATCGAGCTAAAGAATGGAGAGAAGAAGGAGATCACACAAATGACAGCAGAGAGAGAGAGCAGACCTGCGATAAGTGAGCCGATGATGAACTCGTCTGAGTCAGGGGAGCGGAACCTGTCACAGCCGACGACTCCGGCGTTTTTTTCAAACATTCAAACTGAGTTTCCGGCTCAGTTCACCCTCGGAATCCCCGACTTGACAGTTCAGATGATGACAACACGTGTAAACAAACTATAGCAGTCTCCTGACAGCGATCATCAACAAACTGACAGCACACATCAAGAGGCTATTAGTGAAGGAAATACAGGTTAATCGATTATTACTCTTTGATTAAACCATTGATTTATTTCTAAAAGCTGCTCCTGTCTCCATTCAGACAATGGAGGCTTGAACGCACTGCAGGAGAATGAGTGGTGTTCAACGACGACAACAACAACAACAACAGCAAAAACATGTGTATGCAGATGATAGCCAGTCCCCTCCTGCATGCTAATGTGCTGACACCGTGTCTGCTCGGAATCTAAACTGAGGCTGTTGCGTCATGTGACCTGTTCGTACTCTAGCTGTAACAAGCCATGTTCAGACTTTGCAACAAAAACCAGCAGCAAGAAGATGATGGTTTGGTCCATTATGGTGCAACTGGCTCGTTTAGACCTTGATGTAATTGGATGCTCTCACATTTAAATATTTGGAATTTCTTCTTTCATACGTCAATATATGTAGGTGTATATTTATTTCAGTTGTTTCTATACTTACTCAGGTCAGGGGTATAGGATCACATATAAGCCACTCACTCTTTTTTTTCATGTTATTTCAAATTTTGCATTTGAATAAATAAGGCGAACTAACCCGTGAAAGTCTAAATTTGTTCTTGAAACCAAGTGTACGTTTTAAACATATATAACATAGACCACTTATTTAGGTACTTCAAATGCCATGGTTTGAACATTTAGTTGTTTTTATCATTATCATTTGTCTTATTTTATTTAGTTTAACAAAAATTTCGCTGCCCTTTATTAACATTTTATTATCTTATCTTATCTTTCTTTTATTGTTGTATTTTCTATTGGTACAGTCTGTATTAAACTCATTTTTAACTCATTTCCAACACATCCAGTTTTCAGGGTGATTTATGGCTCGTCCTTGTCCTTGTCATCACCAGGTCTGACGCAGTGACTCAAACTGTAACTCACCGTTGACCACGACAGCGATGTCCACAAAGTCGATCTCGCCCCGGGCCTCCACGCTCGCCTCGCAGCGGTACACGCCCTCGTCGGCCTTGTTCACCTGGTAGATCTGCAGGTTGTTGTTCGTCAGCACCTGGAACTTGTCTTCGCAAGGAAAAGAGATGGAAAAAAAAAACACGAGTGAGGAAGAAGAGGAATGCGATGCAGGTGAAGAGTGAACGATGGAGAGAGAGAGAGAGAGAGAGAGGTGAGATAAGCAAGTTAGGAAAACGGGAGGAGAAAATTGCCAATTGTCAATCTTCACTTCGGCACGTTTACCTGATAGAGCTCGCACACAGATAAACACCCACGCAATTACAGTTCCAAATCGACTCCACTCGCCCCCATTGAGGCCACTGTGCGACTGGCGAGGAGAGATGAGCCCACTATCTAATTCCTCTCCAGCGAGGATATTTATAACCCTGCATCGTAATTAGAGAATATTTTATATATTTATTTTAAACATCTCCTCCGTGTCTCATCGTTACCGTCGGACTGAAGATTTGAATTTCAATTAAAAAAAAACGTGACAGATTCGTGGGGTCACTCTTTCCAATCAGTGCCCGGGCGTGCAGTTTGTCGGGGAGGAGGAAGGGGGAGTGGTGGAGTGAGTTGTAAATCAGGAAGGAGGAGGAGGAGGAGGAGGAAATAATGAGTCCTAGTCCACTGGCTCCTACTATTGCACCTCCTCGAGAATAATACCATTAAAAGTGAATTTATCCTTGGTCCTCCTCGCGTATGAAACTATTAAAGCTACTGAAAAAAGCATGGGATTTCAGTGGAGGGCCTCAGAAATCAGATTTGAGTCTGCAGAGCCACGCGGGCCGAAGGCAAATAACCATTCTTAGGGTTTTTTCGTTTTCGGGGGGGGGGGGGGGTTCGACTCGTCATCCGCGTGAGGATGCGTGTTGGAGTGTCGCCGTCCGAATGCCCCGTAACCCATCCTCTCATTCGCCGGTTAATACGCCTCCTCCCGGGCTGATGGGGTTTCTATTCATAGCATTCGATATCCTTGTCTTATTGTGAATCCTCACAAAAGGGGGGGGGGGTTCCTAGAGAACAGTATTCTTGGCACATTAGCACATCTTTTCAGTGAGAGAAAGAGAGAATGGGACTCGAGAGCATTAAGCTTTTTCCTCGCGATAATCGAGTGCATTTGGAAGGTTTACATTCAAAATATAATTATTTTGTTTACTCAAGAACTTTTTTGCTGTGATTAATCTGCTCCTGGAATAAATTCAATCAGATTCTCCCCTGATACAAAGGTTTGTCTCGATAACATGAAATATTCACGACTGAATAGATAATCAAAGTAGAAAGTGAGGGAACAAAAGAACAATAACACATTTTTCCCTCTACTACAAGTGTACTGGTATTTGCAAGACAATTCAAATTATTCAGTAATGAGTTTTGGGCCCATTCACCTCCCACAAAAAATAATATAATCACTTGATAATGAAAAAGAAGGTCATGAAGACTTACTGCGGTGTTCCTCTGTGATTTCCTTATCCTGGTAGTACCACACCACCACGGGCACCGGTGAGCTAATGACATCACACACCACCTCCGCCGTGTCGCCGTGGCGGAACTCCTGCGGTGACTGAACATCCTGGAACGTCAGCCTCTCTGCCAAGATCAAACGAGATGGAGATTCAACACTTTTTTTTGGGCTCCCCGGTTATTGAAAGCAGACAATTTATTGCAGGTCTGAACATCAAAAGGGGAAACGTGAAAAAAATAGAAAAATAAAAACTGCAGTGCTCTAATACTATCCTGTTCATTGAGACAGGGTGGGAGTGTTGGAAAAAGTATTCTTATAAATGCATGTCAGTCCTATTTTCTGTTCGATTTTAATCCAAAAATTAGAAAGAAAAGAAAGAGACATAGGGGTAAATGGTTGAAGATTACAATATCAAGATAAAAGAAGATGATCCTTTATTAGTCCAGATATGGGGACATTTGCATCAGTAAGTAATAACTAACATGCAATACTTAAGTGTAATGAATATAAAGATACGAGTGGAATAACAACTAATATATAAAGTGTATAAAAAATAACAATATGGACAATAATTGCACAGAAAGAATGAATATTGCACAGGTAAGAGAGTTAAACCAGAGTAAAAGTGAAGTTCATAATGGGTGAGCATTACGTTCATGTGAGGCAATGCTCTGCAGTCCAGATTTCTCCTGTCTGGAAACAGGCCCACGAGACAATGTACGCACTGGAAATGGATTCCCTCGCATATTCAAATGAAACAAAAGCTAATTCCGCTCTGCCTGTTTTCTGGGACGCAGATGAGGCGATTCTAATGAAACCACGCGGGAAGACAGAAGGACGGCCATTCCACTTGCTGCCAATCATAAAAAAAGGACAAAAAAACAAAAAAGGACAAACAGCGAGCCGAGATATTCCTCAACCTACTTTGGAGAATTAGACGACAACACAGGCGGCCTTTGATTCGCTCTCTCTTGGTTTCATGGGGGGGGGGGGGGGGGGCCCGGTAACAGATTCCGCTCGGTACCAGTTTGAGGCGGCGTTCTCTCTCTCTCTCTCCACAAACATTTGGTGTTTTGACAAGTTGCTTTTATCGAAAACGCTGTTCTTGGACCGGCTCTTCTCTCTACGAGCGGCACGCCGCCCCCCCCCCGGATAGCCGACTTTGATGCGCGCCGGTTTTTCATGCACTGCCGGCCGCCGCAACCACCTGCCACCGTCGGCACGCTGCACTGTGGAGGTATGAATAAATCAACAACAGCTCCCCTATCAGTCCCTTTCCGTTAGCGAGGCCGCGCCATTAGCATTTCACCGGGCTGATTTATGCCAGGCTGCTTCCTAAAATGAGCTTTCTTTCCTCCAGCCGTACCCCCCCCCCACCCCCCCCCCCCGCCTTTGAACGTGTCTGGCATCTCAGTGTCTCCATTAACTTCAAGGATGCCTTTGCATGTTTTGTCGTTCACTCTGTTGGTTTCTTATCAATCCCCCCCCCCCCCCCCCCCCCCCTCTTCCCTCTCTCTCTCAGGTTGGAACACTTCTGGTGTCACTTGTTCCTCCCGTTTGTATCCGTTTCCTGCCTCTGTTGTTGTCACACTGCTCTACACGGGAACCAGTGAGGGGAACCAGTGAGGGAGACAAGCGACTGCCGCCCACTCGAATCGAGAACGGGCTCGGTACGGTTTTTCTCCTCTGCCGCTTGTCTACGCATCAATGCAGGGATTACTGCGACTCGTTTACAAGACAGCGTCCCTGGACGTCTCTCAACTGGGACGCAGATTTTCCGTCTTTACTGTAAAAACATTGCTGGTTTTAGAAAAGTGGCTCTTTGCCTCGTCCATTAATAAACTGAGGGGATAGGAAGTGTTGCAGGTACTGTACTGGCCAACTTTGCTATGGCTGCTCAGGTGACATTATAGAGCAGTTCACTTAAAGCTACTCTGGCTTTTGTCAACACTTGCAAGTCTTCCCTTTTGCCTTTGCTCAAACCCACGGATATGAAACGCATGGTGGCTCTAGGGGAAACACTCTGAGGAAACATGGCCACAAGCAAAAATTGTTGTGTCGGTGGTCCTCAAGGATTCATCCTCTGGACAGCACAAATTCCAGTACAAACTTTGTGTTGGGCTGACTGGTGCTGCCATTGGTAAAGCCAGCAAGGCTGCTGGGCTTAAAAAAACACCCGTGACAGCAGCATTTGTATGTTTGCACCATGCAAGTCCTCTAATTTGGATTCAGAGCTGATCCACCACTCCGCGTGGCACGATCATAACAGGCTATCACAGAGATGTCAGCAGCTCGCGAGCGGGTGTCGACACTGGGCCTCCCGCGGGTCGGGAGTTTCATGTACAACAACATGTTCTAGCGCACAGGCACCGTGCGCTGCCTGAGGAGTCCTCGCCTGCTCCGGCTGTGCGCTGGCACAATGGTTTGCCGGGGGCTTCGGGCGGGTTTCCATCCGCATGCTGCTCAGGCCCGAGTGAGTGACGCCTGGTTGCCTTGGAAACAGGGGTTCTAGGGGCGCTGGTTATGCGGCGAATGAGGCGAGGGGCTGAGCGGAGTCAGGTGTGATTGAGGCGGTGATGTCTCCCTTAATGATTCGCCGGGAGAGGAGGAAAAAGGCAACCGCACAGCAGGCGATGATTTCCAGTGTGTGTCTGCCTCCTGTAATCAAATCCCTCTACGGAGACGTTCTCTGCAGTTAAACTCGGGGAAGACTCCCCGTGTCTCTGGAAGCTTGGGTTACTCCGGCTTCATTTGCTTCTTATGTAATCCCCACATGTGCTTTTTGCATGCATTGGAGCGTTAATCTATTTCCTGTCGCCGTGATGCCTGAGAGCAGAAAGTGTAGGTATTCGGAAAGGTGCCCTTTTATAAAGATACAGAGCTTGAGCAAAGATTTAAAAAAACAGACTGGAGGGTTTGTCTGTGCAGCTTTTAAAAATATATATAATATATATATATCCAAGACATTCTGCAGTAGCTTCTCACTTATAATAGTCAAACTCCAATCAAACAAAGGTTATAATAACTCCTCAAAAACAAAGCATTTATATCTTTTCCCCTGCAATTCCCCCAAATATAAATTTAATCTAAATTATTAAAAGTAATGTCGTATTTTCCCCTATTTCTGTTATGATTGTTTTTTTCTATCCCAGGATATAACTCCCTCCAGGTTGTTAAATATGTTACGAGGACATTACCTCAGTGTTAATGATCGCTACTGCAATTCTGGACCTATGTTTCCGTATTCTTTTCCAAGGCTATCCCAGCAGTGATTAGGTCGGAGATAATCTGGACGTCTTGCTCAAGGACACTTTAAATTGGTCAAACAGCAGTTAAATTACTGCTCGCCCTGAGGATGGAACCTGCGATGGGCCTGACTCTGTGTCCACCGAGCCTCCTTGGCCTCCTCACACTCCGGTTTTTGCCCGGGCAATAGTGACGGGTCAGCCGGGCAAGTCGGCCTCAGTGCATCATCTATCATTACGGCTGGCAGAACCATATGGTATCACTCACTGTCCTTGTGCTCTAATCGCAAGCATGAGTGGCACGCACTTGCACACAAGCTCACAAATAAGGTCAAAGGCTGCATGGATGTAGCTTACGGTAGATCTCCAGCACGACCGAGGCCTCCTCGGTGTGACCGCTGGCGTCTGTGGCCTGGCAGCGGTAGATACCGGCATCCTCGATGATGGCGTTGTAAATGATGAGCCTGGACCGCGACGTCTCCGTGTGCAGCGCCATCCGCTTGGACTGGACGATGCGCTCGCCCTGGGGGTTGTACCAATCCAGCCTCACCGGCTCGCCGATAGCTAGGAGGGGGAGAGAGAGAGAGAGAGAGAGAAACAATCAGTCCATTTGACTTCTTTTTACCATGCAGGTAAGGATCATGGCCGTGCAGGACCGAGTGCAGCTCAATTCCAGTAGATGAACCTGGCAAGTTTCTTACAAGGCTAAATATTTGAGTCCTTGACCCATTAGTCTGCAGAGAGCCGTCTTCCACTGATTGAATTCTCAGAGTTTTTGAGAGGACATTTTCCGCCCACATTACACACATCAAGGATACAACAGAGGGAAGAACAGGGAGGAACTCAACAGGTTCCTCAGCCCTGACTCCTTGCGCTGGATGTTCTCTTTGTTCCGCTGAACAGCCGAGCACCTTCCAACGCGGTTGTTTGAACTTGTTACGGGATCACACGGCCTGAAATCATGACTGTGTCAAAATCTTGGATTTACATTGCTAATAAGTCTGTAAAGGAACAGGGGACATATGTAGGCTGTAAAATCCTCTCTCGTTTCCAACATCACGCGCTGAGCAATAAGCGCGAGAAACAGAATCTTGAACCCCTGTTAACTGGCTACTGCAGGAGATGATGGGGCCATCTGCAGGCGGCAGGTGCCCCTTGCCTGTCGGTGTGGAGGGCCATTACTTAGCCCATCAATCAACTGAAGACTTGAACAAGACAGGAAATGCACAGAGGCTTGTCCAGTCCCTCGGAGACAAGTCTCCGAGGTTTCAATTATGGAAACAAAAGGGAAGAAGAGGAGGAGGAGGAGGAGGAGGAGGAGGACAGAAAATAGAGGCACCACAGATTTGTGACACACATTTCATCCCCGGGAGATGGGAGGCGGTTTGGATGCTCCCTTTCCCCTCGGTGACTATGTGGTGAACGCCCTTGGGCCGAGCTTTTAACCCGCGCCTGCTCAGCCGTCAGCCCCAGAGTGTCGCGATGGTTCAGCCCAACTGCTCCCAGGTGGAAAGAGCCGGTGCTGGTGTGGATAATTGGCGTGTTTGTCCAGTTATGTAAATACACGATGACATAAATATAATAATCCCTCAGTTTTACAGCACACGGTTGCTCAAGGGTAGATGATATGCCTCTTGATGTCTGCAAGAAAAAACATGCAGGCGCCCCAGCATGCTAACGCCATTACTATCACATCCCTAGCATGTGTCTGCTGCTTGTTAGGTTCGGAGGCCAACGAATGGGATGAGGCAATCAGACACAAGTGTTACTGCGATAATATTGTCTAGGTTCTCCTCCTCCCGAGTGGCCCACCGTTGGAGCCTCGAGGTTCACGTGGGTACTCGCAGGGAACAGATCAGTGTCTAACGTGGCTGCGTGCGTCCCTTTATACCTGTTAGCGTTAAAACGGTATCACCTCCCACCATTTTGTTTGCAGTCGGCTGACAACAGAGGCAAGCTGAATATGTTCAAATTGACGCAGCCAGCGTGGTGACAGCGCGTTTGCCTCACCGATGATCCGAGGAGACAGGAGCATGTGTCTTTGCGACCGGATGAATAGCTGGTGGAAATCGCTGTCAAGACGGCTCTTAAAAATCTGCATAAGCTCAGTCATTATTACTGACTCTCGGCAAGAAAGAAAGCTCAGGGATGGACTCTTCTGAGAGTAGAGTGGTGAGACGTCGCTGATCACTTTTTATTGAGGTGCCAGCAAAATGTGTTCACGGCAACAACTGATCAGCAGCTTTTTCTGCACTTTTGTGACCCGATCCGACAGCTCGCCGTTGTTTGAGTCTCGTTTTTTTAAATGCAAAAATGGAGAAGAAACAAAGCCTTGCGTGTGGAAGGACACTCAGACAACTGTTTCTGACACTTTTTCAGCAGTTAGGGAGCATCACATAAAAGCAGCTGAAATAATGAAGCCATCTCGGCCTCCCTATCGACATCTCTCGACATCCGGCGGGCCCCTTGGTGCCAAAATTAGCCGAGCCCGGGCCGAAATGCTCCTGTCCCTCCACTGGCTGGCAAAGCTATGGTGGTAATTGATTTAGGCCTCCCGGGAATGAGTCAGCAGGGGGAGAAGCAGGAGCTGGAGAGGGAAGGAGGAGCACTGGTATGTGCGTGGGTTGACATGATGTCAAAATGATTGGTTAAGTATCTATCGATCCCTTTATAAGCTTTAATATATGGCTAGTGGGTAGTCGTACTGGTCAAGCGGTATGACCTATAATACTGTTGTTAGACGTATTTGAGATCCAACCGCTGTCGGATCTGTTTTGACTCCCGAGCCTGCATCCGCAGCTGCCTCTTTTTCCCCCCGCAGCCAACATGTGTTCTGGCTCTCTGCCACTTCAGTCAATGGGGGGGTTAAACACACACTTAAGCACCAGTTTATCCACCTCCTCCTTATTTGTCACGCCGCAAACACGGCTCTGTTTCATGCTCGCGCACAAGGCCAATTTCACATCAGAGAAAAAATCTCCAGTGTCTCGTGTTTGTTGTTTGTTGTCTGTGCCCCGAAAAAAAGGTTCGACTTCATCATTTTAAAAACAAATACGGAGATGGGTTCCCGATGAAAAATACTTTTATATCTGTCGTTTTGTACACAGTTGTCAGGAGGTTTTTAATGAGGGGGAGAAACATGAAGAATTGAGATGCTTCCATACAGTGCACGAGGGCCAACTGGAAGTTTGTATGGGTGTCGAATCAACGCACAAACATCAGGTGTAGACAACATGTGACAGATATTATATTATATATTATACGCAGCATCACATACTGGGCTGGTACTATGCCTCTTCTAATAGGATATTTCCCCAGATTTCTCTCCCCATAAATCTTAACTTATGTATTCTTTGATTTTAAATTGTACAATTTGCTTCGTGCAGGCAAAAATAAATTGTCCATTGCACCGACAGTATAACTTGACCCTTTTTTTCACTTCCTGCATAACATGAAATAATAACAATTTCCTTGCTTTGCTCATTTAATTATTCTCTATTTAATTCCACAGTAGTAGATGGTAATTCATGTATTTTAGTTAGTGGGCAACCATTGGATAAACAGGAGGAGGTTCTTTAGAAAAATGTTATTTTCGAGCAACTCATTTAAAATAATTGATGAACTCAATGCAGCCTGCTGCAGCAAACAGCTGACAGATTACATGCATATATTAAAAGAGGTGTAAAGAACATTAATGTGGACAAGTGCATCTGTGCAGCAGTTGCTCTCATGTCTCCCTGTCTGCTGTTATAACAGACATGTCCCCCCAGCTCTCCCACAAATATACTGGGAACAAACAGGCTCAAGGTGAAAGGCGACCCATACTTCCCTCTCCGCTTGCTGACGACAGAGACCCACCTATTTTCTAATGACAATCTCTGAAGCCGCCCCCTCTCCCTCCCAGCGGGTGAGTTCACCTCCATCTTTTGTCTCCCCGCCTCTCACTTCACCATTTTCTCTTTTCTCGATTCACATCTTCACCGTGAAACTTTGCTGTGAGGGCGTGAAACAAACAGCCAGAAAGAGCTGTTTTTTTCAAAGCGTGATTAATGTGATTAATGAAAGCTTATTGCCCTGAGGGGACGTCCTTGTAAAGACAAGAGTCGATGAATGCACGACACGTGGTTCATTTTGAGGTGAGATAAAAAGCTGTTTTGAAAATGAATACTTTAAGAAGCAATTTGACAGGGATGTATTAATTCATTATGTTCAGCGCTGATGGGGAAGTTGATTCTATCCTGCATATTTCATGTTTGAGCAGGTTATCTAGCAAATATCAAGCCAGTTTCTGCTCTGTCCTCAGTAAAAAAAAAAGAACTGCTCTTGTATAGTAAATGGACCTTGGGGACAATTTCTCTTCTGTTAATTAAAATGCCCCAGGCAACTTAAAAGTTTTGACCAGTATTTCACTTCTCACACCCGTTTGGCTATTGTCGGTCGACAAATTAACCTTTGTTGGCAACTTGTTAAACGTTTCTCAACACAAACAGAAACAGTAACACTTTTTGTTGGTGTTTTGGCTCCTTTTTGGCAATTGTGGGTTCATGTCGTACAACTATCATGGCCAAACAAGGACTTTAAACCAGTTCAGAATTGTTTTTAAATATTTGCAGATAAATGCAGACAACATTAATGCAGGAAGTGCAGCAAATACATATAAGGACAAATAAACAGACTCACAGTCAGTGGAAAAGTGAAACAGGTGGAGAGCATAGCCAGAAACACGAAGAGACAAACTGACAGGATGGAGGAGAGACAAGGAGACGCAGCTGGGACACATTAGGAAGCAGGTGCAGGTAAAGGAGGTGGGGAAAAGCAAGAGGAAGTGATACAGGATGGTCAAAATAAAACAGGAAATGACTCAAAATAAAGTAAGAAACCTTGAGGAGGAGACAGACAGGGATGGCTGACAATCAAACACAGTATGTGAATCCAAAAACACAAATGTAGAAAAGTCCAAAACATAAATCAAAAGTTTCACATCTAGGGAAGAATCACGACAACATTGAAAGTTTTGAGGTAATAACCAATGCTACATTCTGCTGTGGGCAAATGTAAAAATGGAAGAAAGCTCATAAAATATTAAAAATGAATCGTCAAGAAAACATTTAGCTTCTGGCCTGATGAAACAAAAGTTTTTTTGGAACTTTCTTATTTATATCACCTGGTCCCATCTATTTAAAGCTCAATATTTAAAGAAGTCGGGGAGAAACATGGATATTATGCTGGATTTAAAACAAAACAAGCCCTCACCCCCACTACTGACCAGCATTTGTCTTTTTCTTTAACCCAAAACCTTTTAGAAATGATGTGTATCGAACAAGAAAAATACATTTCACCCGGGCCCCTCACTTTGGAGAGAAGGGCCCTCAGCTCTGTGTTCTGCCTTCCCTCACAAAAAACAGCTCAAACAAACCCATGAATCAACATTCAACAAAAGTGCCCTCCTGTGCCTCCTGCTCCTTCCTTCTATTCCGGTCTGTGTTTATGTGGACATGATTCATTCAGCGGGACACGGCGATGCAAAGCCAATAAGTCACTTTAATAGAATAACTCTCTATTTTTTGTATGTTTGCAGGCTTCGCTTCGGTTTCACCGGGATTTAGCTTGTTTTGTTGCCTCTGACTGTTCTGCCCTGCTTTACAGCAGACCCCGGCTGGCAGAGCTGCATGTGAATATGGTCAGGAAAAAACAAGAAGAGGTTTGAATGCCAGTGGCGGACGAGGGCAGGAGAAAGCAACGAACGACACAAACACTTCCTCCCACGCACTTTGACGGTGGATGGTGGCAAACCCTCTTCTGCCTCAAAGCCTGTTCCCATTCTTCTCGCTTCTGAGTGTTTTTTTTTTAACAGAGAAAGCTTTTACCTTTGCCTTTTAATCGCTGCCAGTTTCTTTCCATTCACCTCTATTCTTTTTTCCCTCTACCTCCCCATTATGTCCTCCTCAGCACCTCGGCGCCGCACCACCGCCCCTCCAAGTGTGCCTGGCCTCCCCTGGCTGTTAGCTCCACGCTGAGTGGGTTGGCGGGAGAGAAGAGGCAGCCAGCAGGAGGCGGGCCTCGGCCTGCCAGAGTGCGCTGCCACCCCACCGAGCCGCTGGCACAGGAGTCGGGTGCTCCGCTACGGCTGAGCGCTGATACGGGCGTTCCGAGAGGACGTGGAGCAGAAGCGACGAGGGGGGGGCCGTCCCCCTGTGAGGATCCAGTCACCGCTGGGCCGCGGTGTCACTCACCATATGGACGTCAAACGCACAACAAACAGACTTCACAACGTAAACCCCCTGCTGCATCTTTGACCTGCCTCCACACACAAGCACACACATGCAAACAGACAGAAACCCTGTGTCAAAATGAGGGTCCTGCGTTTCTTACCTGTGCAGATGAAGAATTTGGACTCTCCGACGCTTAGCTCCACTTTGTTCAAGGATATGGACACCTGCAGGGCGGCTGCAGCACAGGAAGGGAGACAGAGGAAAAGAGGGAAAATTGATTAGTTATTATAATAGAACAGAGCACAAAAGAGCCTCATTGTTTGCCGACTGCAGACACATAATAATACAAAATTGCTCTTAAAAAAGATTTCAGCTTGCTTAGCAGTGTGGCTCATTTCCCTCTTCATGCCAGATTTCTTTTTTTTCATTATCCGAGGACCATTCTAAGTTGCGCGCCACCATTTACCGCGATTAAATGAAAGGCAGGGTGCCGTTTACATGCAAATATCCTTCTACAAAAATAAGAGGCTCCTTAGCTAGAACCCATTGTGCAGCTTTATAACAGCAGTTTATTTCCATTCACTTTTCCCTATTGTGATGTCGAGTTTTTCCCCTTCCTCGTGGGTTTTGTGCCGTCTCCGAAACGAGCAATTTAACAGTTTGTACTTTTTCTTTTTCTCCAAACTTAATTTGAAAATTGTGTATAACCGCATTGAAAGTTACTGTCTCTCAAAACAACGCAGCTACTGCTCCTCACAATGCGCTGGGACACATTGGCTTTGTACCGTCTAACAGGCGCATGGGTGTTCGTGACAAGCTTGCCAGTCAGCTCCGCAATGAATGGGGATCCTTTCAGCCCCGAGGTGCTGTAATGCTATTTGCAGTTATCACTACCCAACAACGGGTTTATGAATTGAACAACAGACGGATGGAAATTTAACAAGCTAAGAAATAGCAGAGATCAGTAAATACTTCAACCGGCGCTGCTATCTCCCTCCGGTGACAAATAGCCGTCGAGCGAGGCTCCAACAAACCGAGAGCCTCCGAGTGCTGGCTGCCGAGAAAAAGCTGACTGGGGTATATTCGCTGGGAGACGTGCATTCACTTTCATGACAGGGTAAAAAATGGACCACCAGTGCCACAAAATGTGCGGTGTCAAGCGACAAAGCCTCCTTTGTAAGCGCCGCCATAACGCCGCACAATAGGCTGGCTCCAGGTGGGGCTTTTTAAAAGCTGGAGTGAAATGTAGCTGAATGAAACTGGGTATGGATCTCGGCTGGTTGGGAGTTTGTCAAATGGAAGAAAGAGAAGAGGAGAAATTCCGGGAGGTAAAGCCAGGGAGTGCGTCTACACGTCTAATGTGATGAGTAATGATTGGCAACTCAGTGGGGAGAGGGTCGTTTTTAGGCTAGAGCCTCTTGACGCAGCGGCAGTCTGAGTGTGGCGAGATATTTGATGAGCCTGTCATATCGGAGCCCCCCCCCCCCCGATCCTTAGCCCACGTCTCGTTAGCATGACACTCCAAACACACATTCACACACACACACGCTGTAAAACACCCTAATGGATGTTAATTCTCGCCACAACACTGGAAATTTAACAGCGGAGCTCAGGGCGTCTGTCAATAATTGAGAAAATGATGAAATGATTGTCTGCTGCTGCTCGGGGGGGGGTGGGGGGTGGGGGGGGGCAGCACCACAGTGAGGCTGCTCTCTGGCATTTATCATAGGGAGCTATCTGTCGTGAGTCCAGACTGCCTACAGGTGGCAGTGGAGGGGCACCGCCGCGGCAGCTAACCTGAGGGGTCGACATGATGAGGTCGGGGAGGATGGCAGTGTCAATGTGTTTGATTGGATTCATGCTGCGTAAGGGGCACACACACACACACACACACACTTACAGGGAAATCTAATCCATAATGTATACTGGTATGTAGTATGGCACTGAGACCCACACACACACAGACATACACACACACACACACACACACACACACACACACACACACACACACACACACACACACACACACACACACACACACACACACACACACACACACACACACACACACACACACACACACACACACACACACACACACAGAGAGAGTTGAAGGATCTATCTCAATACATGTTTGCACTATTACCGGTTTGCAATGCTCTCCACCCGTCCACCGTGTGACTTATGACCGCATACTACGCGTATACCATGTTGTACTGCGTACTACTACTTATTATGCATACTTACATGCTCTGTCTGCTTCTATGTTTACACTGGGGATCAGGGAGAAACAACATCTCAATCCCGTCCCTGTACATATGACAGAACTGACGATAAAGTTGACTTTGACGTATGGTCACACACAACCATTTGTCACTATGTAAATGCATACTACTACTACTCACACACACACACACACACACACACAAAAACAAACACACAGACACACACGTAGCATTGAACGAGAGACTTTTATTGCCATGCACAAACACATGTAGCCTTTGGTCACACACAAGCGTTTGTAACTAATTTATCTAAATGCACTACACTATACTGAAAACTACACAACACACACACACAGACACAAGACTGTTTCCAACAAATAAATGCAGATACTGTTCTAGGGTTGATTAATCATGTCTATTTAACCTTGTGCCCTTCGACACTGCCTGCCTCTGACTTAAGGCTGATTCCGATCAGTGCTTCAAGTACTTTAACGGTTTTCAATTATTAATTGATCCGGGTCTGTTTGTGCTCGATGTGATTGATCGCGTAATAAGTTGCTCACAAAACCCGGCAGGGGCAAAAAAAAAGGAAGAAAAATGGGCTTCCTCTCTCTTTCCCGCCGGAGTCGTTGGTGTGAATCATATAATTAAGTTCAACCTGGAAATTGCAACCGTATTTTTCCAGTTGAAATGCACAACAGTCCCTGCAGCGAGCACACGTTGACATTTTAATGAGAATGCAGACTGGATTTTAAATATGACACGGGAAAATTTGTTTATTCCACAAAGTCTCACCTGGTAGGGACACAAAGAGAGACACGCTAAGTTGATCAATTTTTAGATATGGAATGTCTCATTCACCTGCTTATTACAGAGCTCGGGTCAATATGTGTAGGAGCCTGACAGTAATTATCAGCTCCAATTATCAGCTCCTCTAAAGGAGCATTGGTGACAATTGAAATTAGACAACAAACAAAACCATTGATTTAATTTGCAACATGTCAGACATGGTCGATGCCGTACAATTATCATTTTTTAATCCGAGGAATAAAAAGTTAGAGGAGCAGGGTTATGGTTCATAATGCTGCTGGTTCAGAAATCACCCAATTGGCCGGGATAAATGTTGAATGCTCGACCAATCCTGAGTCAGATTGTTTTTATATCATTAAATAAGTAAATTGTTATTCTTATACTGATGATTATCAATCGTCAGTCTAAGATTTTACCTAAAATGACAGAAATCTTATTCAATAAAAATGAATTAGAGGTGTACTTTGACCTATTTGTTCAGGCCATGTCCCATCTACTAACATGGAGAAGGCATGGTCTATAACCTATACTCTAGGCAGCCACCAGGGTTTGATGAAGATGCACTGGCTTCACTTATTAACAGCCGGCATGTCCTGGTTAATAATGATCAGCAAACTACAGACTCCTTTACTCACATCTTATTGTTGGAAAACTTTTACCTTAAGTTATGTTAGACGACCTTAGATAGATGTTACTTATTGTCCTTGTTACTGTAAATATTTAGTTTAATATCATGCACTACTTTTTACATCCGTTGCAGAGTGCATTGTAACTTTTCATTTCCTTTAAATGTCACCAACATTATTACTTTTCAAAGTGAGAACCACGAATTCAAGCTTAGCTTAAATACTCAAGTTCTTTCAATTTCATTTCTGTTTTATTATGATGCACTGTTTCTTTGCATGATTGTGTTTCTTATCTTATCTCAGCTGAGGGTAATCTCTTCTTCTTCTACTTTTTAATATTCTGGTTGTGTTGTTAGAGGAAGCAAATGTTATTTCGAACTAATGAAAGCGTTTTTTTGTCAGTCTTTTCATTTGAGCAGCTTGACAACGCCCTGTCGTAACGTGAGAGCCGTTATCCCCTCGAGTGAACACATATGTTCGGTTCCTTCTTACAGCCCTCGTCAGCATCAGCCTAGATCACACTGCCTGCACTGCGCCAAATGGCCGACAGACAAGTCCGCAACTAACTGACTTCGCAGCGACGGAGCCAAATATCTCCCTCAGGTGTTGGTGGAGACCAAAGCAGAGCTGCCAGGAACACGAGTCCAACTGAATACTCATGTTGCTGTGTGTCGGCTGGATGTGTGAACAGGCAACGGTTTTCTACCGCATTCATTGATTCAGTTTATAGGGTGATTATATGTCAGTGCAGTGTTTACAGCTTGTTTCCTTAACGGCCAATAAACTCCATTGATGAAGAATTAAGCAGAAGTCAGCACTCTCTTCTGGAACAGCTCGAGCAATCAGTGTGAGATCTTCTCTCTGATATCCTCGACCGCATCCAGTGACGAGGGGGAAAGAAAGAAATTTACTGTCGTCGAGTCACAAAACGTTTTGGATGTTCTTGTAAGGATGCCAAATCGATATATTCCACAAATTGAGGTCATGGAGGTCGCGGTGGAGGAGCCGGCCCCCGCTGACATGACTCAGCAACATCTGGACTCACCGCAACAGTGTGTGAAACTCGTCCGATCCGTGCGACTCAATCTGGAGGCCGCGCACACTATTGCATTCGCTAATCCCGAGCGTTTGATTGACGGCACGGAGGGCGTTGAATCAGCTGGCAGCCGCGTTAAAACGCGATTCTCTAATCCGGTGCCGCGTTAAAAGCCCCGTTACAGCCGTGGCCAAATAAAAGGCACCGGAGAGAACATGCCTTTGTGTGCTTGTGTTCGGCGGAAGGGTGCGTGGGGGCGTGTGTGCTCATTTCTACATGTGTGGGTTGCTGTGAGCGTTGGGTCCGTGTGCATGTGTGTGAATGATACGTGCCCCGAGGCTAAAAAAAAGAAATATATAAAATGTTCTGACTTAATTGTTTGTGATTTAGCGAAGGAGTTCAGTTCTTCCCTTGAACCATGGAGACGGAGAGAGAGACAAAGACAAGAAGAGAGAGTGGGCAGAGCGTGAGCGGCAGAGGGAAGGAGATAAAATACTAATTACAGTGTTTTGTGTGCACCCAGACCCGTGTGTCGAAAAGCTTTTCTGCAAAAGGTGTTTAGCAAAAAAACGATATCCACTAAGAAATTAGCTTTTGAGCAATGAGCGTCGTTTGAAGCCGTCTCTCAGGTGAGCGGTGGCACCAGGCGGTGAGGGATCGAGCGCCTGTCTTGGACTTCTTTGTTGGAATACAGTTAAATACACAATTTGGCATAAAGCTGAAGCACAACACTTATTATTTAATGATCATTTATGGATTGATTTATGGCATCTTTTGTATAATCGGTTGTGGTTTCTCCTCCAAGTCGACGTGCATAGATCTTTTCTAGTCAAAGCACTCTACAGTACAGTTTTGCCCTTGACCTATTCACACACACCTTCATACAGTGCATCTACTGTATGTGAAGCACTTTCTCTATGATACATAGGGAGAAAGGGAGAAAAGCGCAGAATCTCTGGTTAGAGGACGATCCGCTCTACCTCCTTAGCCACAGCTGCCCGTGTGCACTCTCCTGAGTTAGTGGGCGAGCCACACTGGTGTACTCACAGTTACATCTATGTAATCATATCTGGGCGACTGAGGACATCTGAACCGAGACGCCAAACTATTAACTATCTTCAGCTGTCTGTTTGGAATTTTAGTATTATAATCAATTTGAATTTGTGGCTGAAAGAGGTCGGAAACCGCACACTCGCTGAAATCGGATCAGTTCTGCCCTCAGTCCTGGAATCTGACTGGACGAGCGTTTCATCAATTCCTCTCCGTCGTTCACTTTTCTCCAAGCTAAATGTTAAAGTGTGAATTAACAGCTCAGGGAATGGTCAGATTAAACTGTCACTGGATTCTGGCTTTTCTCCAGGGCGTAGTCTAAACAGCATCTCTGAAAAACCCGTAGGTGTGCATGCTTGTTTGTATCATGTGTCCGCTCTGTGACCATGGGGTGTATCCTCACTTATACGAGCTTGTACTGGCCCTGCCCCCCCCCCCCCCCGCGACCCTGAAAGGATAAGTGGTTATAGATAATGGATGGATGGATTGAATCACTGCCCTTCAAAAAGTAGCTGAATAACCCTCCAGGCTTCAACGAGGAGCCAAGGACCAATACACAGAGCCTGATTGTACTGGGCGACACACAGTAGATCAGCAAAATGTTGTTTCAGGGACGTGACGAGTGCACTGTGTTTCATAGCAGCACAAAATTCCCTTCACGTTCATTTCCTATGGTGCCAGCGGGAAGTTGGGAGTAGACGAAAAGTGTCCTTACTTGATATTGCAGCACGAGGACGTTTGATTTATCGCAAAACTTCTCCAAATTACTTGCTGCCAACTTTGCCTTTGGTCTCCACCGAAAGTTGTTGAGGCGTCTGTCTCCTAAGTATTCCTGTTTGTGTGCCAGTCTGACTCCCTGTGTCCCCGGTCCCCTATGCATCCGCCCGGTTGCATAACAAGCCTGCTTTAATGCGGGAGAGGAGAGGTTCAACTCATCCAACCACATCCAATCGTGCCGACACACAGCCTGAGACCACGTGTGCACCCTCAGCCTCAACCCACAGCTACCTATTATCTCCCCCTCTCGAAACACCTCCTGTGGATCTCTGCTTTCCACTTACCGACTGCTTTGTGACTCATGTCTCCTTCCTTAAGCCTCTTATGCCTCATGCTGCGGTGGCCATGATGGACCTCTCTTTACGTACAGTATATCCCTAAATCATGAAACTCCTGTCAGGCACACACACACTCCTGCAAACATTGCAAAGACAGAGATGTTCCGCTGGATTCAGATGTGAACATCCTTTTTCTAATTAGTAAGAAAACGCAACTTAATCGTATTTAGCAGATGGCAAAACTCTCTCCTACATTGCCTCCTTCCCTTTGCAGATACTTAAAACGCTACAGTTACCTTCTGTTTCTTATTAACAAGGCTGTAGCAATGCAATATATGAAATATGCAAAGTGCCAGAGGAGGCACGGGTGCACCAACGGTGTCTGTGTCAGACAATACAAACTCACTTTGCAGCCTTCATTGTATTCGCAGGGCTCTTTTCTCTTTGCATTTGTGAGTCATCACATCGGTGGAGTAGAGAATTATGCAGCAAGTCAGTATGGAATAACTTTACCTTGAACTTCCTAATAAAAGAATATGTTGTGCTGCTTGCATTTGCTGGGCCAGTGAGTAATTACTTCAATAAAGCGGTATTAATGATAAAACCTTCAAATGTCTATAATCAGCCTTTAAAGTCTGTGATCTAAACTTTGAAATAAACAATATATTGTTCTGTATTTGATCTGAAACAAAAAATCCATTTTAATCAGATCTGAACATCATTAATGGGAAAATGTGGGAGTTTTAAAGTTTGCATGGAAGACGCCCGAGGACCATCTCGGTTGTATTTACCGCATTGCTGCCATAGACCTCAGAAAATGAGTGATTACTTACTTACTACAATAGGACACAACAAAAGACAAAAATATCCACTTGAGTTGAAGAGTTGAAGTAAGTCAAAAGCTAGAGATCTCTGGGCGTTCTCTGAACTGAGATTCAAGAGGAGAAAATGAAAGATGCTTGAGAAAACCTTCTTCTAACATTTGACAAATCCTTCAATAACCCGTCCGCAAAGGGCAATAACCCTGGTACTCGATTCTGATTAGAGCTTGTCGGACTACCAGTATCCATAAAGTTGTAGTTAAAAGAAAGGTGAATAGAAACAGTAAGCCTGTACAATTCTTGATGGCAATGTTCAGAATAAACTACTTATTTTACAGAGAGATCAAAACAACTTGCATTACAAGAGGAATGCAAATCTCACGGTTCAAAGCTTCTATAAGTCAAATGTGCTGCAGAGCAACAGAGAAGCGAATCGCAAAAAATCATTCCTCGGTATGCACGAGTAACCCCCGCACCGTTACACATGCACCACCTTTCGAGTAGTAGTATGTAAAACAGTGACCAGATAAATATTCATAGGCATCCTGCAGTACGACTCACAAACATATAGAGTCTGGCATGACCTGCGTATTGTCTCATAACCCTCGTCTTCTTCATCCTCCCTCGCAAAGACAATCTCCAATCCGAGAGTTTTCGGAAACTGGAGCATCACGCCGTCATAGAGCAAATCCCATTTTCTCAGATACTGTGTTCATATTTATGGAAAGAGGGGGAAGTAGAGGCTGCGAACATAGGTGCAACCTAATGCCCATATCCCATTTCGCTTTTCCAAAATAGAAGCGTGCTCCATTGAAAATTATACACAAGCTTTGACAATTTCTACGGTATTTTCTGTTCTTTTGTGTCCTCTGTGCACTTCTCAGTCCTGTGTCCAATTTATTAGTCCTATTTTCTTATCTCTGTCGGCCCTTTTCTGTTTCTTGATGTCTGTTTATCCCTTCCCTCTCCCCCCCGTCCTCCGACTGCAGCCTGTTTCTGAAAAAAGGCGTCTGGACACATTAACATCAGCAAATGGCCAAAATCTCCTTCAAGCCAAAATAAGCTTGTATATGGTTAACAAGAGGCATCCTGTATGATACAAAGACAAAAATCACTGATTCACGTTGTTGTCAACATGTTAAAGACAATACGTGCATGGCTATGTATGCGCAGATGAAAGAAAGTTCAATGGACTTCATAATGTCAGTCAGAAAAGGCGCAGCATTAGCATATAGACTGCCAAAATAAAGATGAAGAAGGAGATATTTGCACGTTTCTCTAGGTGCCATGTTTTTATCACTGTCGATCGGAGCCGGAGCCGATAAAGACCCACTGCAGCACCATTTAACCCGGGAGTGAATGCTGGTTGTAGCCATTCCCATTGAAGACAACAGCAAAATGCTCACGGGTGTAAATGGTTTTATTTTGCCAGTGGAAAAAGGGGCGTCAGAGAATCAACCACAAATCCAGGGGTATCGGTCACACACTGGGGTTGCTCCACACCAACGTCCCCACAGAGTTGCTCTACTTATTAAGCTATAAATATGAATTAACTCCAATGTAGAGCTTGAATATTTTTTAAAAACCGACTAAATCGAGGGGTCTGTCCATCAACTCGTCAGCCCTGACTGCTCCGGACGCACTGATCAGGTGGAAGCTACAACACAAACAGCACAGACCACAGACAGCGGAGCAGCACAGACAGCTTTAACGAGTCACCTGAGCTGCTCCGCCTCCCAAGAATTGCGGCAGTATCACTTTTTAAGCGTTAATAAGGTCATCCATCAAGAAGAAAAAGGTTCCCGTCAAATGATGAGGTTAATAAAGCCAATTAAAATGACCGGCCATCCTTTTGTGAATATAGACAAGCTAATCAAATGTATATTAATGAGAGGCCGCCCCTGCCAATTTGGTGTTTCTGGGGTCGACAGGAAAGTGACAATTTTAAGATCATCAGATTGTCATCGCAATACGTGGTAACAAAGGCAAATAGATTCTACTGTTCTTGTTGCATGTTGCAAGTTGCCCAAGATCTTTAGGGCTCCTGCAGCTGTGTCTTTTTCTGCAAATATAGTCTAGAAGTGTATCGGTCAAACCAGTAATAAACCATCTGATGGAGCTGCAAGGGTATTTACTTCGCCAGGGTAGTGGATAGAGGTGGAGGTGAGAGGTTTGCTTTACGATGATCCACAAATTCAAACTATCCCATTCCGTCAAACCTTGCACATAGATAATGTGAATGGTCCTGCTGAGTTGGGCTGATTATTTCCCTGACCCCCCCTCCATAAGCACAAAGAGATGAGTGAGCCCACGAGCGATGGGATGCTCGGCGCCACTGCGAGAGGAGTCGGCTCGAATGAGTTCGGCAAAGAGCGATTGAGTAATAAAGCCTAAACGCCTCTGAGGCAGTATCTGATTTCCGGGGCAGTGCTGAGGGAAGCCACGTAGGTTGCGGTGTGGGTGAAGGTCAAAAAGAAACACAGAAGCAGTGAGTAGGAGGTTTCATAGAACTCAAAATATAACAAAATGGTTATCGTCTCATTTGGGGATCTTTGAAGATAAATGACACAAAATGTATCCCCCCCAAAAAAAGTGGATGCGTGTCATGAGTAGACACAACAGCCACAAACACCAAGAATGATGTCAGTGGAAAGAGCCTTTCAGTGAAGGCATGTGGGCATCTGCTCAAAACATTTATTAAAACATGAAGCGAGAGAGAGGTTTGCATGCTCCCCCCCCGTCTCTGCACCCTTCCGGCTCCTCTTCACTCTCCTGACTCTACGAAAGCAGCAGGAGCAAAACCAAAATAGAAGTAATCTGTTTGTGCAGCCCTTCATCTCCAGCAGCAGTGTGTATGTGTGTGTGTGTGTGGGGGGGGGCAAACAAATCCCAATAATTATGATTCTAGTTAACTCGCGTGTCATTGCAGGAAAGGACTGTATGTGGTGCAGAGGAGACAGGCACAGATGAAGCAAGGGGGAGAAAAATAATAATGCAGTTCAGGTTCTTTGCACACAGAGGCTGTCTTTTTTTATTGGAAACCGTTGCATATTGCATATTTAAGAATAAATACAACCTCACGTTGTGTCAATCACATTTACACACAGACTCCAGCAAAACTTTTGTCCGTAGTTAAAGCTTTTTCGAAACAGAAAGGTGTTTTCCGGAGAGCTGTTAGAGCTGCTCTGGATCAATTGGACAACTTACATTTATTCTCTGCTTTTAAAAATGCGGCCTCAGCGCTGGACCGCTGACATACCGAAATATTTTTGCAGTTCCTTATTCACAAGACCAAATTCTACGAGTTCCTGCCGGCTTCTCGGGGTTGAACAGACCCGATGTTTCCAAGAAGGGAGAGGGCCACAAAACCACTCTCCCTGCTCTCTCCATCTTATCTCTTACTGCAAATTTGAGAAGGAATGGAATAATAAAACACATCTGACTCAGTGTGCAAGGTTTTTGTGCGTGACGGATTAAAAAAGGACACGTATGACAAGTCCGGACTTGGTGTGCAGAGACCTTTTTACTGTGGGTGACAGACCAGTCGCGACTGGCCTTTTCAGTTCCCAGCTGTTACAGATGCACAGTCTGTGACTTCAACTACCTGGTAAACCTTTCCCTCCTCTTCTGCTGCCTCAGCCGGTGATTTGCTGCACAGCCTCCTCTCCCCCTGTACACTCTCCTCCCCAGAGACTTGAAGTTCATCTGCACCGAACAACCCAACGGTGTCCAGCCGAGGAGGAGATTCGCAGTTATGGAACAACGGGTCAGGAGCTGATGATTTTTCACACAAGCTCCTCTCACTGCCTCGCCCCCCCCACCCCCTCACCTCTTGCACAAACACAGAACTTTCTTGTTTCTGCAGATCACAGATAAAAGTTCCCGGAACTCAAACAACAGCTCAGACCTTAGTCCTCTACAACAGAGCAAAGATTTACAATCCGTCTGTCTCCTCGCAAAAGATGTACACAACTGTGCTTCCCTCTCCAGCTGGGAGCGACTGCCCGTCCTTTAGGCAGAGATTGTTATTTGGTCTCGGCTGGACGGTCTGACTTAAATTGTGCAAAGCAAACCAATACTACAAGCATAAATTCCCAAAGACAATATCTGACCGTTGCTACATTCAACTCCAAAAAAATACTTCACTCCACAGATGAAAGCAGCACAGGTTTATGTACTACCTAAGACACATTTAAAGGCCCTAGCTTGTAAAGTATTTCGAAACATTTCAATCATTAAAGGCGCTTCACTTCTGTCTTGAAATATATATATATATTGTTTTCCTGATCAATGCAAATTCATTATCAACCCTGAATTTGAACCAAATATTAAAATGGCACCCTTGTTGGTTTTAAGGAGGCTTGATTAACTTTCTGGTATTAAGTTGAGACGGCGTTAAAGCCTGAATCCATTACATGTAGTCTTCACCTCTGAGGTTATAATGTTTGAACGAGAAGTCTGGTACGGTTCCAAATTGACAACCTGCCTCTTTACAAACCAATCAATGTCAAGTATAAGTAGCCACAGCCCACATATTTGATGCCACCATAACATCAGCATGTCATATCAAATTCTTCAAGTCAAGTGTAAACAATGTGAGACCTGAAGGTTCTTGAAAGGCCCAAGAATCCTTATTCAGAAAAACGGATCTTGTGCCAAAGCACCACGGTGAACCAACAGCACTGATCACCGAGGGCGCCCTGTCTGCTACGCCTGTTAGGGCTGAAATCTTCATTCTCATTTCATGCATGCTGGGTGAAGCGACATGTTGCCTATTTTTTTCTCTGCGCCGAAGCCATCATTGCCCCGGGGATTGAATAAAAGCCACGGTACCGGGCTGATTATTCTCCCGCCACATCCTGCCGGTGGCTGTGACATGGCCATTATCTCAGGCCTGCGGATTAATTCAGTCACAAAGGAGAGGGCACCGGCTCCTGCCAGGCCACAGAGAGGAGACTCCTGGGATCTTGCTCGCGGCCTTTCCGAAATGAAATCCAAAGGTTTAAGGTCAACGGTCTCCCTAATTGGGAGGGTACGTCCCATGACAATACCAGTGCAGACCATTAAAGGTGAAATTCTCTGCTAAATGACACGCATTGTTATCTGGAATACACGCATTGTCCGAGTACCGCACCTGAATGAGACAATGCCGTGCTCTCGATTTCACTGTGAATTGGATTGGACTCTAAATCCCAATTACACCGAACTGGAAATGAGCACGCAGCGAGAACAAGGTCGGGTTTGACAGACGAGCCGTGCAGCTGCAATGTAAAGCTAGACGTGTACAGTGAATTAACATTAAATAATCAAATCCTCCTTCCATTAATCCGACAATAATGAGTAAAATGTGAAAAAAAATCCCACAAAGAAAATGGCCAGTAGTGAACAGATTTTTTTCATTAGGTGTGACAGAGCAGAAAAATATAAAAGTCACAGTCTGAGTTAATGTCATTCTCTTCTCTGATCTCAAGATCAGTGCTTCAAAGCCGCCGGCTGTATTATTCACTTCTCAGCTTGTCCAATTCCTCCCACTGCCGCACACTTTTGTATTTCTATTTCCCTTTCTACCCATCACCCTTAATTTCACTCAAGTCAGCCCCTTTCATCTCGCCACATTTCTTGCTTCATTGTGCAATGAATTGCCTCTTCACCTTCTCCGATTCCTTATGGGTGTCACGTCTATCTGTTGGTCACTCTCTATCTCTCTCTCTCTCTGTGTGACAGTTTCGTGGTCGTCCACCGTGGCTCAGCCAACCAGGATCTCAGGAAGCCAGGACCAGCCACAGTCGGGTCAAGTCACGTCAGCTTATATTACTCAAAATGTTCTCTCCCTCTGTCACCCTGACACCTCCAGGACTGTGGCACTTTACTTCTAAATGAGGATCAACAGGTACAATCTGACAAATCAACAGGCATTATCGTTTTATTTTTTAGGAATAACACAAAAATGAGTTTCAGCCCGTCCTCATTACATCACCTAACTCATCTATGACCTGTTCATGTTTTTAATCTTGACCGTTTGTGTGTTGCTTTGATTGTGAGCGGTATTACGTTTTCCTTTTTTCCCTCAGAGAATAATTTGTGGATCTTGATGAAAAAAGATCAGATATATAGATATTTATATGAATTAGTGAATTGATGTGTGGTTTTGTATTTAGTTTTAAACTCGGAGACAAAACGATTGAACTCATGATCAAAAGGTGCAAAAGGGACACGTAACAAGACTTTGCTAACATCTCTGTGAGGCTGCATTTAGGAACAGCAGCTGTTGCTTCAGGTAATGAGTGAGGATCCCCCAACTCATGAGATTTTATCACCTAGGAATTTCTAAAGTTTGCGGGCAAGCCATCCGAAAGTTGTCACAACGTTTTACCCTGAACTGCAGACGTGCTATTGAACAATGAAGGGATCAGCAGCCATCATCCTCTAAGTATCATGACCTCCGTCCGTCCCTGGGAGAGGGATCGCCCACTTCCGACTGCGTCTTCTGTCCTTGTTAAAAGTTTGTCTTTTTCTTGGGGAAGTTTCTCCTCACTTGCGTCACGCGTTAAGGGCAGAGGATGTCGCACCCTGTTAAGCCATGTGACGCAAAACTGATC
The DNA here is from genome assembly GCF_947347685.1 of Pleuronectes platessa. Classification (NCBI taxonomy): domain Eukaryota; kingdom Metazoa; phylum Chordata; class Actinopteri; order Pleuronectiformes; family Pleuronectidae; genus Pleuronectes; species Pleuronectes platessa. The sequence continues at coordinate 7,878,041 of NC_070649.1, forward strand.
TGGGATTTAATGACTGCCTGTTTCAAATCCTGCAAGCAATAAATCCAATAGTTGACCTAGCAGCTGATGTACTTCAAGTGTGGACGGATACACGGACAGACCGAGAGCTGCTAACGTGGCTGAAAAGTCAAACTCGGGCCCTTAACAAAAGAGCAAACTTTCAGTTCCCAGACTTCTCCCGGTGACCCGTGAAGGTATCCATTATGTTAATGGCTAATTTACGACCGCCATGAAAAATGCTCATGTGAGTACAGTGACTTTCAAGAGCACAGTAAATCAGGTCAGTGTAACCTGGTATATCGGACACAGGGACCTCTTCAACGCTGAAGTACATTTTGCACCCCAAAAAAGGCTCCTATGATACATTTAATTAAACTAACCGATGGGGTCTTTGTGAAATCGTGATTTGTTAATCGGCTGCGGCTAAAGGTCACGTCGTTATTCAGCCCCGTCCTGTATGTTTGAACAGGAACAAAGATGGCCGCACAGGGCAAACACAGCAGGTGAGGGAAACCCATCGATCGGTCCGAACTCTGTGTTCATAAATCGCGAGTAAACAGATGCATGGAGGGACACGCACTCTGCGGGATTTTATCTGTCACCGGGTGAAAGTAGGAGACAGTTCTAATTAATAGGCTGACAGGTCGGCGAGTGAGAAGGTACAGTACGTGCCCGTGTTGAGTGATCACTCCGATCCGTGCTGCGGCACTGAGTACAGCAGTGAGCACATTAAAGCAGGATCTGTCATTTAGCTCATGGGTGAGTACGCCGGCGCTCCGGTGTGCACTCACCCCCCTCTCTCTCTCTAACTGATGGATGATAGCAGGGTGTGTATCTGCATGCATAGGCTCGGCTCCGAGTGGCTTTCAATTAGAACTGTCAGGAACGTGCACTCAGCGCCCCCGCTGAGATAAAGGGAGGCAAACAAATCAATATGCATGGAGGGAAGCATTCCTCTAAAACTAACGTTCCCCTGAACACACACACTGTAAACACACCTCATGCCACGTGTCATTGAAACACATATGGGTGCTACAGTAAGGCCCATTCGCAAATACAAGCACGCGGGGGAGATGAATGCCACATGGTGCAAACACCTTACCCCACGTGTTTGTCCAATTCACATTATGGGAACAGCAATGAGGCCAACAGCCAAACACACACACATATTGTCATGTGTCCCACGTGTATGTCAATGCATAACACATACAAAAATATATAAATATATTTACACTGCAAGGACGCCCACAGCACAATATATCACACAGTGACACACATCCACTCATATTGTCCCGTGTAAAGGACACACGCATCATGCCACACCGCGTGCATGTCAAATTCCCTTTTAAAACACACATGTATGCCACAATGACAACCACAGGCCTGCAACACACGCCAAATAGAAAAAACATGAATATTCACAAAGCATCACACGGTGGTATCACATTCACTCATAATGTCCTAGATGAACACCACACGGTTCACACATCTCATGCCAAGCGACAAATGCACAATAAACCTCCTCCGCCAAGGCCCAACAGTCCAAATCCGGATGCACCGAATTTCACCAACTCCCGGATACCAGACCTCTTGATAAACTCAGAATAAATCCTCGATATTATCCTGATCATCCGTCCAGTAGTTATTGTGTAATCGTGCTTGCAAATAAACAAAAACACAAACCCGCAAACGGACAGGGATGCAAACAATAAGGGCCCAAGGCAAAACACGTATTTGTGCGAACACATCAAAATGTGTCACACATGCCGCCCCACATAAACGTCACACAGTACACACACCCACAAACAAACACAAGTACACACCATTGTGAGCATCCCTGACTTGGATAATTGTCGCTGCTGTAACTCAAAAGACAACATGTCCCCCAGCTTTCGGGAATTAGCATATTCATTATTTAACTGGGGAGCAGCTGGCTAATTGGCAAATGAAATGCTTTCAACGATGTTCACATGAGAAGCAGAATTTAAATAAACCGAGTCTTGGGGGAGAAATACCTAAAAGAATATAAATATTTTTTTCCGGGACACGAACAAAGCGACGGCCTATGTCACAAGCAAGCGGCGGCGTGCAGATGTGCCAACTTCGCTTTGTTTGTGTGCAAATAAGGTAATTCACAGTCAAAAGAAATGCACCTAAAAAGCGGTGACAATTACAGCAATTTCCGACTGTAAACCCTCCGACGACAGAAGAAGGATGTCACAACTCGGCTCTGGCGCAGGTACTCCAGCTTTAATGGACTGCCGGATCCAGCTGACTCATGGAGGCTTTCTAAATCAGAAAAGAAGGAGGAGGGGGCTGGATGTGCTCATATAAAAAAAAGCCCCCCGCGATTCTCGTCTGCGATCATTCGAGTTAATGACACACACTCTCAGGCCATATATCAGGGTCCGTTTGATCCCCGGTCAAGGATATTAAACTCTGATGGGCTGCCGCGTTCGCCCAATCGCCAGTCTGCCTTTCGCAGAGGACGGCGGAGGGGTTCATTCCAGACATGCATCCATCTGATAGCCGACAGGAAATGACTCTTAAACGCAGGGCAGAGTGGCGGGCACAAAGCTGACACAGCTTCTCCTCCCAAAAATGATTCACATCTATCTCGGGCAATTTTGGGCTGCTTGTGATCCGCAGCGAAAGGTGACACGGCGGGTCGGCGTCTCGAGATTACCAGTGGGGGGGGGTGGGTTCAGAGCAGCGGGAGCAGGGGTAACAGGGCCGATGTGGTGTTGAGTCACAGCAGCAGACACCAGTGGCGGCCGTCACTCCACATCAACTAGCCGGACAAGTGTTTTGCACTGTGGCACACACACTAAAGGCGATGTACCGAAGATGTCCTCCCTGCCAGCATCAAGCTGCTGCAGGGGCCACATTTGATATAAAGTTGACCTGCTGCTGTGGCGGCTGACAACCTGCCACCGGAGAGAGAGAGCTTTCTGATTCATGACTCGGACGACACTCGCTCTACCGAAACCGTGTGTAAAAGTGCTACGATAAGCAGGGAGCGCTCAAATCATCTTTACGACTTCCCCCATTGTCGAGCTGCTCTCGAGTGCAGCGAGCGGCATTAGCATCGGGTAAGTAAGTCGAGTTAACCCCTCGACCTGAGCTGTGCCGGAGTCTTTATTCTGCAATCTTCAACGCGAGCTTCATACAATAGATGAACCTAAGAAACTACAGCAACCAGCCTCTCCTGGTACGCACATTTCTTTTCCCACATGCAGCATACACTTACATACACTACACAACACACTCCACCGCAAATACTACATTGCATTTCTTGATAAATCATTATCCAGAATGTGATCGATGTGCATCCCACAAACGTTTATGGGTATGGGTTATAGAAAATACCAGTGTCAAGAGGTCAAGGTTAAGTTAAATTTCCCTAAAAGTGTCATCGTTAGGGTTGTATTCAAGTCTTGTTTTCTCCTCTTGTGCATTGTGTGTCCTCAGTGGAGAGAACTACCATTTCCATGAAGGGAATCAGCCACCAGGAAAAAAAAAAATCCAGATATAAAAGGGAACAGAATGAATTCACAACATTTAGCAACAATTTCCGTGGAACCGCTCTGTTCCAGTGTCGTGGCGCCAACTATATTTTCCCGGGCGCACTTTAATAAAAAGCCCTTCTCACCAGCCACTCATAACAATAAGTGCTCCGGTTGCTTTGTGTTGACGACCGCACAATCGCTGGCAAAGGCCCCATGTATCCCTGATGGGGTGTGCAGCAGAAGCAGAATGTGTCCTCCGGTCTCAATTGGGTTTCCTTGCTTACGTCTTCTCCCCCCCCCCCCCCCCACCCCCCACCCTGCTTATTGTGCTGTTGTTGTCGATAGGGAGCGGAGGTTCAGCACGGACTCCCACAGCTGTGCCGCGGCGGCCCGGAGACAATGGGCGTCCTGGGGCGGCTCCGACGCGGCGCAATCTCTGAGCAGAGATGAGTCAAGAGAACACCATCTCTTCATTTTTGATTAGCATTGGAAATGGGCTGCTCGTGGGGGGGGGGGGGGGGGGGGGGGGGCTTCCAGGAAAGTAGTAATCACATCAAGGTTTTGTCGATGACATCTATGGAGCCGTGTTTTTATTTGCACACATGCCTGTGTTTCTGTCTTGCACGGCCATTGGTGACAATCGTGGTCGCCTGTCAACACCGCACTGTATCCGCTGTTGTTTACACTGTAGGGGCGAAATACAACTTTCTCTACCAACGGAATGCAATTTTCCGTTTTCCAGTCATCCCTCGTCTCACCTCTCAGTGTTAATGAGCTGCGGTTTCGCCGCCGTTATCAGGCCTGTTTAATTATTCATACTCTGCCTGTACTTTCTGCCGCCGCCAACTGGAACTCTTCTCTCTGTGTATCTTTAAGAAAGCCTGTTTGCTTGCCGCCCTGGAGGTGCGCGGGGGGGGGGGGGGGGGGGGGGGGGGCAGCTTGAGAGTCCGGCAGGGCCTCGGAGGAGCAATTTGAGACCCTGCCTCTCGAAGCAGCAAATCTCTACTTCTGCTCAGTGATGGATTGTAACTATAGCGGGAGCAGGTTAGGTCCATATCAACTCAGAATACTTTGATATGTTGTTTGGATATGACAGGAGCTGCGGGCGGCGGCTGTGAGGGGCTGTTGTGCCATGCATATGATTGATGAATAAATAACTGGCTACCAGGGGAGGCCCAGATTTGCAGCGTTTCACATACACTACCCTCCTTTCATGATCATCCATCCCCAAAAGAAGACTGCTATAGCCTTCCTCTCTATCTCCTCCTCCTCCTCTTCTTCTTCTCTCTCATTCCCCTCTTCCACCCCCAAACTCCTCTTTTAGATTTTCTTTTGTTTCCATAGAAACTGGGTCTTGTCCCATGCATTCTTCTCCCGTGGCAGCTGCCTACCCCACTGGATGGGCTTCTGGAAGAGTATCAGTCCTCCCAAACAAGCAGCAGCAGCCTCGCCTGCAGCTCACGATACCTAATGGGAATATTTTACACCAGTGAGATCCATCAGTCAAACGTGTGCAGTAACATGATGGAGCTGTACGCGTCTCTCTCCGAACACGGCTCACAACAGCATGTGTTGTTAATGCTGTGCACAAATCCATAAATAAGAGCTTGTGTGTGATTGCTGAGGCAGTGGTGTGCTGGTGGTGTTGTGACTGGTTTCATGTTGCCAACGCAATATATTTCAGCTTTCCACTGGATTCCGCAGAAACTGAGATGACTGCTGCAAATCTAAACCCGTCCCTTGAGCTGAAAGGATGCAGGAAATGAAATTGTGTGAAACACATATCACGCTAAAGCTGAAAATCAATGAAATGCGGCCTCACGGATAAGCCTTTTCTAATAAAGCAACAAGTTAATATGTTGTGTTTTACAACAGAGCAATTTTAGGCGAGTGCGCATTTATAGAAGGAAACTAATCCTTTTTAGTTGGCTCTTATTTCAGCCTCGATTTCTGAAAAGCATCTCAGCTCCGAAAGGATTGTTTATTTAGCCTCAGTCCATGGATGAGGAGGCTCTGATTAATTAACAAATTCTTAGTTACAATGATGGCCCAGTGCCCTTTAACCAGAAAGGGCAACGCTGCCAAAGAAAGTGAACAGATGGGACTGAAGATGAGTTTTCACTCTGGAATCGATGCAAGAATCTTGTTTGTGCGTTTGAAACAAGATACAGATTGGTGCCTTGATGATAATTCTGCATGAGGGCAGAATAATCAATGGATGAAATGAGCCGAAAGCAAACAAGTGCTCAGCGCGGCGCCGCTTTCAGACGGCAAACAAATCCACGTTTGGCATATAAAGTTCACGACTAAGACCAGATCAAACTTTTCCAGTTTTTTTTGTTTTTCTGGACCCTGCTGAGGCCTGCAGTCTGACAGCCTGCTGATCCGTGGCCACAAGGGGTCTTTAAATTGGCAACCCACGTCTCCCGAGAAAGACAAAATACCATTTGCTCAAGCACTGCAAACTGGATCCTTACCTGAATCCAACTTCACATTAAAGGTACCTTCCCAGTATGTCTGTGGGAGCCTGCGTCGTCGCGTTGGGGGACCATGTGTCGAACCTGCTGTAATGAATTTTACAAGCTGATTGTTGCGGATTATTTGCTAAGATGACACTTGTCAACACAGAACATGCATTGCCTGTTGGCGGCGCACGGTTGGGATTTAACCAGGTCATTAAAGCTTTAACCCATTTCAATTTTGCTCCCGCTAAATGGATAACAAGCGCCGAGATGGATTTCCATTTTATCCTAATTCGCGGGGATCACGCCTGCGTCCTCCATTTCCCCCGATCGTTCTCGTTTCAGAACATCCATCTGCATCGAGCGCTCCTCTTTCATCATCTCTCGGTGTAATTTCATCTCGCACTCGGAGCGCCCGAAAGAGATGGGAGGCTGCTTTTCAGCGAGAGGGCGCAAAATATGTTTTGCAAAAATGGAGTGCAGTGGGGAGGCATCTGCATAATTAATAGCGACTGCGAGATTAATTACCGCTGCCATGCTCATAACCTGCTATTCTGAATGAACTGACACCAACAGATGAATACACAGATAATGCTGCACAGGTAACGGGGGAATTCCATGTGCTGCCAGAGCTCCAGGGAGGCGCCGTCCCGTCCTTTTTTTTTTTTGCACTGACCGAGATAATCCGGCTCTGAAACAGGCCGGAGGAAAGCAGGGAGCTCGCTGCGCTAACTCACCGACCTGTCGGACGATTAAGTGCGACAGCGGCGATAAGAGCGGTGCCTCGTGGAGATCGAGGAGGGAATTACAAACAGAAAAACCAACAAACTGCAGGTCGATGATGTTGTAATGGGGGCTTTAATCTGCTTAGGGGGAGACAGACGACGCGGCCTGCTGCGCCATAGTGTTATTGTTTTTAATTGAATTGTGATTGGACTTTTCAACGACTTCGGTTTTGTCTCCGCTGCAGATTTTCATGTGTGCCGTTTTGCCTTTTTACCGGCGTGTTTGTTTAATTATAGTGCAATAAAAAATTAAAAGCTCAGTCCCAACCAGATCAGGGCGCGAGGCCAGGGAAGATCTCTGTTACACTGTGAAGGAGGATCAGAAGAAGTCATTGCAACCTCAATCAAGCCAACTCCTTGTCCAATTCTAATTAATGATTAACTGCAGCCCAGCCCCTCGCGGCGTCCAATTGACACCACGTAGTTCACAATTCTCTTAATGGCTCATTCAATCAGTCATTTTACGACCCACTGGGGTGAATCGGCAGTTCCCAATCCACTCAAAAGACGGAGCAAATCATTCAAGAGTCGCACAACCCCAATGAAATCACCGAGTCTAAACAACACGGCGGCGGGGACTTGGAAAGAGACGGGGAGTGAGACGGAACCTGAGTCTGTTCCCCCGCTGCCCTCTGCGAGAGAGGAACAAATGTTTGGTCTGTGTGGAATGTTTGAACAGATGGAGGAGAGCCCTGTCTGCCATCATCATCATCATCATCATCATCATCATCGCCTGGAGGTGGCTCGCCCTGATGCAGCGAGCCGCAGACAGGAAACGACGGCCACATCGTACACACCTCCAACAGCACCCCCCTCCCCCCTCCCCCACACACACACCTCAGTAACCCCTCGAGTTTGTCTCTGTAGCACTTCAAGCCGCACCTTCCCTGACACTGACCCCGTCAGCCCCTGCTTCCACTGCACTCCCCTCATTACGCCAGCTGTTTTCCCGGCAGCGCCCCAGACTCCTTCGCCGAGCCGCCGAGCCCCCCCCCCAGGGCTCGTTATCGATAGCACTGCACTGAGCAGCCCGGCCCGATTGGAAAGACTTGCTGCGGCGGCTCAATGGACGTGCGGGGGCGAGCTGGGAGAATTCATCAGAGCCTAGTGGCACTACTAAATCCGATGCAGCAACTGCGACTTATGCCTCGGCCTGATAGGAACAATTTATTGGAGGGGAGTTTTTTTTTCTTTTTTTCGCCTGTGATGTGGGCATGCGAGGGGGGGGCTGTAAACACTGGGCTCTCCTTGCGGCACACGGAGATAACGGTGGCAGAAGGTTATCTGCGTCGCAATGGGAGTGATGTATGCACGGCAAATATGCTCGAGTGGCCACTCTCTCTCTCTCTCCTGGGCTGATGTGTGTGTGTGTCTCTCTCAGGCTCTCATCTTTACCGATCTGATGTGATGCTGAAATAAAGATCTTTGGTAAACACTGGAAGGTGAGTGGCTCTGGGTGTCTCATAGCTATCGCCTGCCTGTTTTGGAACTCACTTCATTCCTGTCACACACAGAAGTGAGGGTGCAGTGGTTACCGGCGACCCGTAACTTGAGTGGAATCAAAATTGCGTGCACACACTTCGGTTTTACATGCACCAACCTTACAGACACCACAAGTGGCCCCTGAGTGGAGACTAGGGGCTCTCAATTGGCGAGCTCCTTCATTATTTTATGGGGCTGTGATTGCATCCTCTTCCCCACCGTGCCGCTCCTTGAACTGTCCCCTGTGCTCTCAGACGTGTGTTTACTGCCTGAAACAGTGGCGTGACCTGCCTGAGAAAAAGAGACAGCGTCCCTCTTTAAGGCTGTTCTCCTCGGTGACAGCGCCGTGGCGTGAGGAGGCGGCTGCTCCGGTGGCCGGCCTTGACCCTGTCACCTCAGGTCGAACCGTCTGAAAGGACGAGGCGATGGAGGGACAGAAAGATCTGTTGCTGGGGATTGAGATAGACGGCACAAGGTGTGAGACTGGATAGCGACTCACTGGCCCTTATGCAGAGTCTAAGCCCATATGCACACAAAAAAAACTCACGGCCTGCCCCCTTCACCTCAATTTCTACCGCACCGTGCCCCGCAGACGCTGGTCCATCGATTTGTCCAGGCCGACTGGAGTAAATGTACTATTCACAATCTGTCTCCTCGCTTCTAATTTCCATTTGAGCAATTGGCCGGTTTGGCTGGAACATCGCCCAGAGGCTGAAGTCCATGGAGAGTGACTTTATTGTCTAGTGCTTTATTTATCCCTCTCTGGGCTGAAAAACTACAGTCCCCCCCGCCAACAGCAGCAGCAGAAGAATGGACCCTGCAGAGGAGCAGGGGGGGCTGTCTCCTGTACGGCTGCATCAATCGGAGTCTGTCTCACACGGGCTGGCGGAGTCCTGGCTGTCGGGGGAGCGCATTTTCAGGTGCACCGGCAAGTGTATGAGCAGCTGCGGTGTCGAAGGGAGATCCGAAAGCATAAAAGACTCGATTTCACCTTTTCCCGACTTGCTTATGGGTCTTGGATTCATTGTGGAAACCAAAATGGAGTGTTAGTGCAATTTTCTCAAACAAATTTGTATTTATCCCCTCACCAAGCACCAAGGTGAGTCAGGATGCCCTTCCACTGACAGCAGCTGCTGTTTCAAAGGGAGTCAAAACCAGCGGGAGCAATTACTTTGCCTGGGAAATGCTTATATACTTTCATTGGTATGAAAATGAAAAGCCCTGGTTGACCTTGGATGAACTTATCGGGGAAAGAGCTCATATCTTAAAATCTGGCCGTTTCTCAGACCCCTACTCGAACATAACATGCCCAAAATAAATTGAGATACTCTCAGAATAAATGAAGATGGAAACCAAAGTAAATGAAGGGGATGAAAACATGCAGTTAGAGCCCAGAACATCCAGCGATCCACAGCACAACAACTGGACATTATCTGTGTGTCATTTCATAACAAAGCTCTGCTTGTATCCATCGCGCTACAAGACACAGAAATCAGTTTCTTATCATTTGGATAATAGAACAAACACATCGCGCCGATAGCATAAGTGTGTTTTCATGGGACTGGCATAACAGACATTTCAAATACGGCAACATCAGAGAATGAAGACACACAACTATGTCATGTATGCCTGGAAACAAACTAAGCTAATACTTTAGAATTTCAAATATTGCAGGGTAAATGACTCGTCCCTTAAAGCACATTGAAATGATGCATTTTTCTAATTTTCTTTGCGGAGGAGGGCAAACACGCACGGGGGGAGAATTAAAGGGGAACTTGTTAGTAAGACGACTTTCTTCCTGAAAGCCTTAATTTGAAACCGAAAATAATGTGAGTTTATTTCTGTCGAAGATGAAAAGCAACACTCACAAGAACCAATCTCTCTGAAGCAGTGGGTCCGCTGCAAGCGGAGGCAGTGATTGATGTTTCAGTATGAAAGTCTGCCACGTGCCTCGACGGCACGCTGGGGAGCAGGCTGGAATCGTCAGAGCTCGCTTGTGAGAAGGTTAACTTAAGATCAGGGGAGATAATAGACATGTAGGTGCTGGAGGAGGGAAGACGAGTAAATCATGGACAAATAATAAAAAAAGACGAGATGAGTAATGTAAACAGACTTTTTAATACCTCCCACGGCCATGTATGACCATCTGCCTGCAGAGCAGTGCAGGGCCAGGGCTGGCTGCAGACGTGCCTGTCTGCCTGTGCCTCTGCCAGGACCCCGTCCACCTGCAGTGACCTAACAGAGCACCCGGCTGCTTAGAAAACCCCCACCTGGCTCAAACCTGGCACAGTCAGGCTGTTATCTGAGCGCGTGTCTCGTGTATGTCTCGGCGTGTGTGTAAATATATTTCTGATACGCTCTGGTGTGTTTGTGTTTAAAACAAATAAATCAATGTAGGTTAGCGTGATGCTCGGGCGTGAGAGACAGTGACTGGGCGAACGAGTGAGCTGCGGACGTTCGCTCTCTGTGAAATGTAAAGACGGACAACCTCGTGGTCCCTGTCCTTCCCTGTAGGCCGCTACTAAGCAGGCAACAGATGGCCCGCTGGCATAATAAGCTGTGTAATGGCCACACACACACACACACACACACACACACACACACACACGCACAGGCACAGGAGGAGAAAGTCACGGCTAAATTTTTCTACAAGTACAAAAGTCGAAGAATGACTGGCTTGGTGTGATGCGGCTGCAAACCCTGGAGTGCACTTTTCAATCACTGCAGAAAGGTCAAAGGTTATTTAACAAATTTACATGCTGCTCTTGAACCTGATATTGAAGTGATGGCTTGAAATATAGGCAATACATTTTGTCTGAATTAGCTGGAAAACCATTAGTGTTTTTTCACGTTTCCTGGATTTCTGAGGGTCGACACAGGACTAATCGACTGGTTAAATGGGTATTTTTTTTTGCTGTCACCGTGGGAAGAGCAGCTGAGAGCATTAGTCCTCTGTGCCACCAAATTAACGCCTTCCACATCCCATTCATTACAGCCCAGGCAGCGAGATTGAACCACAATCCACCAGAGCCCCCCCCCACCTGTCGAGGAACGCTGACTCATAAATCACATGCTCCTGATCGAGGTTGGATTTTTCCCCCCGCCTCAGACGCTGACGGTGACCTTGTTTAGAATCGCTCATGCAGCCCGCTAGCCATTAACTCCAAGTCGTGCCTTCGGTTGCGGTGAGTCATTAACGCCGGTGGGGCCCCTCTATTCCACGCTTCAGATTCACGGTTCAAGAAGCCGGAGCGAAGGTACGTCACTAATGTGGACGGTGTCGCGCGCAGAGACAGAAATGAAGCCATTCAGAGTCGTTGGATTTGGAGAGGGCTTAATGAGCATATAGTTAACGGAGGTAGACATATATACTTTCTCAATATCCACGGGATATGCAATCAGTCAGTGATTGTGCGAGTCTGGAGAGGATCTCCTAGAGAAGAAAAAGAGAGAGAGAGGCAGCTATGCACCATAACAGGGGAGCATTCAGCTGATTCTTGTATCTTCAAGTGCCCGGAAATTCTTCTTAACACAAGTGGAAGGTGCCGTTTCGGAATATATCCACGAACCCGCTCTCTGTGCTGCCAACACGTGCGTCTGAAGATCACAAAGAAAACCTGTGAGACTGCTTCTTATTACATAACCCTGCTTAATGCATCCCGGTGTTCTGTTGGACTGAATCCGTCTCCTGAGCTGCACTGTAGAGCTGAGGTATTTTATTTTCTGCTGATTGGTTGATGACGGTTTTTCTTCAGGACCATGCAAGTGGACTTAAGTGTGCTGACAGCCAAATATTGCACTCCTATATGATTGGTGAGCATCGAGGGTATCAATATGCTGCTATAAAAAGATATGAGAACCTAGCTGCCACAGATTACGTTTAAAACCAATTGCTAATGTTCCGCAGTAACATGATTAGGGTTTTTAAAAACAAATTGTGGTTATGGTTTGAAAGAGGCAAAGAGTAATCGCTGGTCTGCAAGAGGGATAAACCAATTTAACTTTTAAGCGAATTGGAGGTCTGCAGCATGTCCCGACCGAATACAATTTACCAAGAACCACATACAAAATATATTTAATTTAGGTCAGTGACTGACTTTTGATCCGTTTAGGACAGGACGTGAACACAAAGCTGGACAGCGAGACTGAAAGACCACTCCAATTACTTTTGTGTAGCTATATTGTCTGTAGTAGTTTTATGAACCTTTGAGGTCAGTTGATTTGAGTCCCTGGTGTTGATTTTGTCTCTTTGTGCCCCGGGTTAAGGTTAGGACAGAAATTAAGAAAATATATTTGGGTTCAGTCAAGTAAGCCGGGTTAACTACTTTATTTTAAACACTGTACGTGGCTGAAACCGGGTGAAACATCCGGCTCGGTTTGGGTTTGAACACAAAAATAAACAGATTCCCTAATGGCGTTCTGGCCGGGGCTCAAGCCAATTGCAGTTTGAGTTTGAGTCACCTCAACATTAGATCGGAGATTTATTAAAGCAACAGATTCCCCCATTCGTTCTCTGTGTGTGCGAGTCATCTAGGCCCCACAGATGCTACCAACGTGAACGTGTTAATGGCTCATTCGTGTCTGACAGGGTCTCGTTAAATCCTCGTTACCATAGATCATGGTGCATGTCAACAGGCACGACATAAAATGAGGACTCAGTGTGTGTGTGTGTGTGTGTGTGTGTGCGGAGATGAACAGCTGTGCGTGTGGTTGAACATTGAGGTAATTTACAGTGTTTTCCCGGAGAAGGATCCTTCGCGAGCTGCTTCCTCTGCTCCCATGTTCGGGGCCAAAAAGTGTCCCAGTGTCTAAAGCCTGAACGCCGTCCAGCTTCGGCCCGAGCGCAGCCGAGTGCGATGTCCGAGCTGATTGGCTCAATGGCGCGGGACGAGCCAGGTGATTGGATCAACAGTGCGTGAGACCCGGTTCGGCTGGGTGAAGTGTCCACCAGCTGAATGCCGAGGACCCAGCTGCTCTCCGGGTCCGCTCTCCCCCCGTCCCAACACCACACACACACACACACACACTGGTGACCATGCTGTAGCTCCATATGTAGTACCATGCTGTGTTGCCCTAGGGAGGCATTACCATTTAGAGTAGGGGGATCGGTCCAACAGGGCTAGATGGAGCCATGGCTCATGTGGTGGCCGCACTCCCTCCTCAACAACACGATACTTCTCGGCCACGGCCTGCTGTTGCCGTCTGTCCCAGTGCCAACAAACTATTAGCCGGGGCACCATCCATCATGAAACCTCTCCTGTTCTGGACGCAGAATTCATCCTCTCCATCTTTGTCTGGAGGCTGCAGCAAACACTGAACCCCCGCACATATGGGCATTTCCTCCACAACCAGTAGAACCATATGCACGCATGCATCCAGAAATACGCCACTGAGATATCTGGACTGTTTGTGACACAGGATTATCTCCCTGTGTCAATTGTTACTATTAGAAAAGGCACATATATGTATTTGTTGATCTCCCCTCAAAAAAGTAATACGATTAGTGCCGTGATCGCATTTGGAGTGATGTCCCCAGATGACAATGAACATGTGCACTGTGGTTTATTTTGAGCTAATCCCACATACACTGTACTGCTGCTGTGTATTAATCCACGACTGAAAATAGCTCCCTATTACCACGACTCCTGTTTGAATCCTCTTTTACAGTACCCGACTCTCTGAGGGCATCATTTAGTCTTATTTAAAAGTGAAACAAGATTTGTGTTTTCTGTAGAAACCAGTGGGCTTTGGGCTAAAAGCCAAAAACAGATAATAAGGGAAGCTGAAATATTGCTGGTTTTGGGTTTGTTGACAAACGTTATCCTGTAAGTACACTCCCTGACAACACTGGGACTAATGGGAGGAAAATGTTCCCTCCTGGGTTGATTAGCCTCCCAAACGGCTTAAGCAATCACAACGCTACAACCACAGGAAGGGATTTCCAAGAGAAATGTGAGACACACCAGATGATTAACAGGATAGGAAATGAGAAAAAGCATAATGTGACGCTGTTGACACATTCCATCCTCATTAAACACAGCTAATAAACTGCTGTGGCGACTAAAACGAGTCGGTAAAACTCCCCTGCAAGTTATGAGCACCTCGGTGATTCCAATGCGGCGAGGATCAATGAGCAGCCTCTGAAACAGACATCTTCTCTCTGAGATTTCTGTCCGCCGAGTCCGGCTCTCCCTGATAATCATACTAAACAGGCTCCAGGTCTGTCTTCAGAGACGGAATTGAAGCCGCGGTGCAGACACTGCGTCTTTCAGCTGCATCGCCCGGCGTGGATCTGACACAGGCAGCAGGCGAGAGGAGACCAGGAGCTGTCGTCTCTGTAATTCACAATAATAAGGGGTAATTTACCCATGCTCGTTTTCCGGGCTAATTTACTCATTCAGCTCGGTAGAGAAATCGGTCGGGGGCAGAAAATAGGGCGCGGCGTTGGAGCAGGCGACGGATAAATGGCTGATTAATTACAGATTGAATGCAGTTTAATTGATTTTAGCTGATGCTGACCTTTGGGTTGAGATATTCTCTATGTCAGGTTGTCTCATAGAAATGTTTGTGCGCATTCACTAATCAAAATGCTAACGTGTATGGAATAAAACTGTAGCCACACACTTCATTTCCTGTGTCCTCCACCACAAATCTCAACCCTCAGCAGGAGCACGCATCTTCCAGGAATCAACAATGGACAGTGAGGGAGCTGACGGCTCGTACTCTGCAGTTGGGCTGTCTGACCAGCACGGGGGACGAGTGAGAGTGTTGTGGAAGACAGTGTTCCCCCCCCCCCCCACCTGCCACGTTCCTTATCGGTGGCAGGGAGCCGGTGGCAGGGAATGGGCGGCCCGTCACGGCTCTTTGGGCTGCCAGGAGATGGCCATTATCGCCGGCACTCCACGGCTCCCTGTGCCACTATCTCCACTCCGCAAGGTTCCTCTTTATGTGCAGAGGGACATTTTCTCCGTGTGTGTGGGGAGAGAGGAAGGGATCGAAGCCCCGGTCCCGTTTCTAAATTCACTCTTCATAAAAGGGGTTCTCGATACAGGGATCAATAACAGGCTGAGAAGGAGAAAATGAGGGATCGAGGGCTGCAAACACTTTCCACTGTGACGTCTGGAGCTGAATTCTGATAACACGGGGAGTGGGCTCGCGTGGAGGTTCGCGTTCAAAATAAATTCCATGGAATATGAACTGATTGAATAACACATGTTTATAATATTTATTGGATTTTCCAGGAATCTGTGTGTGGAAGACATATCTCCAGGACCGTTGTAGCTCATCGGCTTCAAACATGTGTATTGTCAGGGGCCAGAGGAAGTGCAGTGTCAAATTTGATCACGTGATATGTTCAATAATAAAATGGTCAGAGTCAAGCTTCACTGAATTATGAATAAACAGAACAGCTCTCGCTGAAGCAGCCCTTTACTTGTTAAACTACTGCAGGTCAAGCAAGCAGCTTTTATACCAACATTCACGAGGACAACAAGCACTGCAGCAGTGAATAAAAAGATAATTATCAAAAGAGTCTGCAACCATGCCATGTTTTTAGTTTTTAGTTTAGGATAAGTTAATTATCCCCCGAAATTTAGAGTGCAGCTAAAGGCTGATGAAAAAGTTTGTTTGCCCCTTTGCAGCTATTTGGTCATAAACCAAAATCTCTTGGTCATCGTCTCTAGGATATACATTTTTTTCCTTTTGTGAAACTTCAGACATAATTAAATCCATAACAACAAGGCACACCAAAGAGAGGGGGGGCTGATCTGCAGAGTCAGATCCTGTACAAACCGAGAAAATCCGACACAGATCCTGGTACTGCACGAACACGTAAAGAAAGCAGCTGAATCCTGGCTTACCGCTCCCTCGTGGACTAGATGTGGATTTGGAGAGGCGGTGGACTAGTGGCAGAAAATTCGACGGTGGTCTCTGGTTCGAATCCACGGAGTGACAACAAAAACAACATACCTGGACGGACAACACCTGGATCGGTTCCACACTGTCAAAGTGCCTACCCCACCCCACTGTCTAAGTGCCCCTGAGCAAGGCACCTTACTCCCCTAACACCTGCTCCCCCAGTGTGTCGTCCTCCTGTATACACCAGATGGGTCATAGCAGAAAGAAAAAAAAATTCCCCTTGCATGTCATGTATGTTTGCATGTGTGTGGGACAATAAATGTATCTTATCTTATAGATGCACTCTGTACAATCAGTAATCTCAAGTGACGCACAACAAATCACACCAACGCTCAACACAGACATGAAGACACACCCGAGGATCTCTTTGTGTTAAAATTAAATATGTTTAATATATAAAAATGCCAGAGTTACACTTGGCTGTGTTCGAATGGGAAAAAAGCCACCAAAATGACACTTGAGCCCGAAAAGGACAAAAACAAATTTGTGTCTTCGTCATTTGCCCATTCAGCTGCGGCCATTCGAGTTTATAACACCGAGGAGGCGCAACACCTATAATGGAAAAATTGTAGAATGTGCCCTTTGACTTTGTGTCAAAACACTGAATATCTTTTTGATGTGCTTTACATAATAATCCGTAACACCAGTCGCTGCAGTTTTGTTATTTCGCAGAACTCTGAAGTTTCCGAGTGTATTGTTTAGGTTTATTAATGTAAGGTTAATCTCCGTGGCCCCAGTGAGAACAGATTTCAGCTCTTTCTCCATTGTGTTGTTGTATTTTTCTCACCTCCGCCATGCTTTGGTTTAGTTGCTACATTAACTTTGCATAATTCCTCATTTTCCCTCACCTCGACAGCGGCTTGATGCAGATGTTGGGATTCGGGGCGGGAATAGGTTATGTTTCCCGATAAACCAATAAAAGTCAAGTGTTTGTGTTTGTGTGTGTGTGTGTGTGTGTGTGTGTGTGTGTGTTCTCGTACATGCTCGTGCAGATTAAGTATGTGCTGATGACATGAGAGTACAATACCTCTGGGTGTGCTTTTTTCTCAGCCTCCCTGTGAAACTGTGGAGCTGCTGCCACAGTGTTACTTTGAAAACAGCTCCGGGAAAGGGGAGCCACAAGAAAATAAATAAATAAAGCAGATGACACTGCAAACCTGTGCGTGTCAGTCAACGTGTCAAAGCACTGTCCTGCAGAACACCGAAGGGGTGACGCATGTGTGTGAAAAGATACGCCGACATGAGCACAACTCTTGATTTTTCATCATTATATTTATAGGGATGTAGAAAGTTTTAGAAAGTATACGAAACTAGGAAGAAGACAGGAAATGTCCTCCCACTGATTAAGGCTCCCACGACCTTTTCAGTTACCTTCTTCTTCTGAAGTGCTTCTACCCAAAACGTTACCTGGGAAAGTTAAAGGTTCAGTGTGTAGAATTTAATGACATCTAGTGGTGAAGTTACATCTTGCGGCTGAATACCCCTAACTTCACCCTCCCCTTCCAAACATGAACTAGAACCTGTGGTAGCCTTCAGTTGTCATAAAAACTTGAAAAGGTGTTTAGTATGTCCCGTTTGGGCTACTGTAGAAAACATGGCGGCCTCTGTAGAGAGGACCCGTTCACGATGTAAATATAAGTATTTAACTAAGAAGGGTATAGAAAACAACAAGTCGTACAATTTACAAATTTCCATCGCATTACTTGTTAAACAAATATCTTATTACCTGAGAGAAAGAGATACAAACTGATCTCTGTCAAAAATCTGCCTGAACTTGACAGTTGCTGACCCAGACAATCCTTTTCTTTGTTACCAGGTGCCAACACTTGTTTTTCATTTTCCATAAATACTTCATGCCAATCAGACATCGTTATTTATTTATTTGTTCCTAGTGATGAAAAACTAAGACTTTATTTCAGAAAGAGACCTTGTCAGCAAGCCCGTCACACTCGATACACAGCCAGGATTATATAATGGCTTATTAGGAGTCATTAAAAACTTAGACACAAAGACCACGGGACCTCAAAATGGCCGCCGGAAAAACAAAGAGGATCGAGGAAGTGAGAGGGAAAAGCAGCCGATTCAGCCATTTTCGGGGGGGGATAATGAAATTGCTAACTAATAGAGCAGTAATCTGGGGTGCGTTGACACCGAGACCCACGTCAGTGTGTCAGTGGCCACTCTTGCGGTGTGTTTGATGATGACAGAAGGGGAGACAGAGCCTGGCTGTTTGGAATGAGTGTGTGTGCGTGTGATAACGGGAAGTGAGTGTCAGGGGACGGGAGGGCAGGGCGGTACAGATGCAAAGGGGAAGGCAGCAATCAAGGCTCAATCTGCACATCCTCTGCCCCCAATTAGTGAAACAGGGGTATAATGAGCAGCGGCTGGAACCTCCCCGGGGACAGCGACCAAAACAAAGAGACACGAACAGAGAACTGAGATGATGGAGGGATAGACGAGGAAGACAAAAAAAAAGTAGGAGGGGAGTCAATTCTCTGCTTTAGGCCTCAGGGCCACGGCATGTCATCACACCCGTTTCAAACCCGTCAGCACCTCCGGGCCTCCCTGTTGGCTGAGAGAGTGACCGCTGAGAAGAGGAGAAGAAAATGACAGGGAACCAGAAACAGAAAACAGGAGGAGGGGGAAACAAGTGGTTAGAGATCTGGATGTGGTGCGATGGAGAGGAACAGGGAGAGAAGAAGAAGCAGAGGAGGATGACACTGGGAGTTGTAGGACGATGAGAAGCGACTTTTCAATTCCTGTTTACTAAAGAGGAGAGCTCAGAGAGATATTCAGATTTGTGGACTTTGTAAATAATGTATTAAAGGTTCAGTGTGTACGATTTAGGTGAGAGGGATCTATTGGCAGAAATTGAATTCAAAAGGGTGAACCTTGAAGCAAAGGTTCAAGATCCATTGTCAACGCTCGCCTTGGCAAAATGGCAAAGACTCCTGCTCTTGACTTTGACAAGGTGATGCTTGGCCCGGGAGGTAAAGCAACATGGGGGAACTGGGGTAAGGGCAGCAGCAGTGGCCCCAGTGCAAAACCTGATGACCATGAATCAAAGTCAAGCAGGCCACTCTAAAGTCCCCAGCCTACAGCAGGCTATTTGCCGGGAGGTCCACCAAGGCCTCCAACAAGATGTCCAACAAAATGTTGGACATCTTGACAACAAGACATCTAACGAGAAAATAGAAAGTGACACACAAGATCGATAATAACATACATAGATAACACATATAGACAAAACATACTGCAGTGAAAGTGATGTGTATGATAATGTAGTGCTGAAATAAGGGTTTCTGAAGTAGAGAGGACATTTTGTGTGTGTGTTTTTGTGCATGCGTGGATGTCTGAATGACTCCATGGTCCATGTCCTTGTTTAATTGGTTCGGCCAAGCTGTGTTCTAAGGTGACGGTATTTCATCTATGTTACCAAAAATATATATATAATAAAACTAAACAACTGTAACATATATACAACTTTGGAGTGCAATAACACGCATTACTGTTCCTGCTGTAAGAGGAGTTTACAGGAGTTTATCTTTGTCTCCTCTTCAGGAAAAGTATTTTTAATACAACAAAAACCTAGCTGCAGTTTGGCCCCAACAGAAGTCACTACCTTGACTTTGACTTTGCTCTTGAGTGTCACATGTTCAAAGTGTTTGGTCAAAGAAGCTCCTCTCCCCCACAGATAACCCTGCACTCCTAAAGACACTCCTCAAATAACCTTGTCAGTAGGCTGATATTTCCTTCACGTGCTGGTAGCGGTTGACCAATCACGTCAACAACTCACAGCACAGTGGTGAGAAGAAGTCTCTCACTGTTTAGAATGGGACGATTAATAGATAGAATATCAATGGACGTGTGTGGAAAGAGGTAAAAAGTGTCACAGGCAACCTCCTACAGTTTCTCTGTGGATCAAGAACTCTTTTTAATATTGCAAAATGAGTGACGTCACATACTTCCAAGTCCTGACCACAGTTCTCGCAACATACCAACCTAAACACGAGGGCAGCTATGCGGCAGATGAACTCAGCTGATCGTGTGCTTTAAAGTTCAGGTTCTAGTTTACCATTGCAAACACAATAATTCACATCATCCAAGAGATCATTCCAAATATAACTCGACAAACCCGGCGGGAATTTCAGAGCACTAATGATCACTCTGCTTACAGTCGAGGTTTAAACAGAAAAGTAAAGAAGTCTGTTCGATAAGGTTCCAACGAGACTGAATTCATCAATCAGGTCTTTGCTTCCAGCCTCCCACTCAGTGAGTGTAACTGCTGCACGGCTGAACTTTCCCTTTTTGACAAGATCTCTCTCCGTCTCTATCACTCCACATCTCTTCCTCCCGCCTGCACACCAGCCAACGCACCAGTGAGATGTTATTTCTCATCTCACTCGCTCCGCTGGAATTCTCCCTTGGGCAATTCTTTGACTTTTCTTTCCTCATTGAGTTTGACAACTCCACAGCCACATGTTGGAGACTAGGCCGTCTTCTAATTAACCTGGGACACACTGGAAGTTTCCCTTTTTCCTGCTCCTTCTTCCTCGCCGCTTTCTTCTAAGAACCTGACTTTCTCTGTTTGAAAAAAAAATCATTGCTGACAAAACACACAGACGCACAGCGGAGTCTGGTTTAGAGAGTGAACGTTTGAATTAACCCGCATTAATCTACAATGACGTTAAAACAACTTTTGAAAATCGCTAGCTGTCTTCCATCCGATGAAAATAAGCATTGCACAGACAGGAGAGGAGTTGCTACATGATTTTTTTTGTATCTTTTAGGAAAAAGCTTTTGCATCAATGATTTATGGAGCTTGTTTTACGAAACAGATTCATTCCACCTCTTTCTTCAGATATCCAAATCGTACAAATACAAAGGGGAGTTTAGAGTGTTCACAGAGAGAACAGGAAGTAGGTCGGTGGGAGGGGATAAAACATTAATATGTGCTGCCATCCCATGGATATGTGGTATTTGCCTCAACCCAATGTAAAGGTTGTAGCCTCGGGTTAATTAGCTGAGTATGAATCCTTGAACTGGAAATAATAACTAATCTGTTCTGCTGCCTCATCCTTAACCTCCAATTGTGCCTTCATAGACACATGCAGAGAACTACATATTAATTATGCTGTGGTAGGAGATTATTATATTTGCACCATGCATACAGATTCTTCCTTTTTTCTTTTAAAAGAATATTCCAACACGTTGTATTTATTTTTTGCCTCCAGCTTTAATGCTTTGGTTCACACACACGCCCTCTTTCTTTCCACCAGCCGGGTTTAATCATGTAGTTAGTGAGTTGTCGGTTAAGATACATCTACAGATACTTTGTGACACTTTGACCTTACACAATCTGCATGTCCTTGAAAACCCTTTTGTGTTATAAAATGATGAATAAAATATAGTCACGATCCTGTGGGAAATATTCTTTTGCCAGAGATTGGTACGTAGTCCTGTGGTTTGCACTATTTTGTCTTCAGAAAAAACTATACACAAAAAAGAGTTTCCTTGCAAGTGGAGTTGTACGAGCTGTGGATTGGATGGAGTCAAAGTGTGTGGTCGCTACATTTGTTCATTGTCCAGCGAGAAGACAGCCGATGTAACAGCGAGAGAGACGATGAATCGCAGCAGTGTGCCCCCCCCCCCCACAGGGATAACAGCAGCGAGGAGCGCGGATGGAGACAGATTTGAGAACGAGACAGAAACAGTCGGAGGCGAAGAGGCGAAAAAAAACATTGGAAATAAAGGATGTAAAAAAAAAAAACAGCAGGAATTGCATTTCACATTTTGACACATTTTTGCCCTCAACCAAACAATTTCTGCATGCACCCACGAGACTGGCATCACTGGAAAAACAACACTGGATAGAACTCATTGCTCACGCCGTCTCAGAGAGCAGTAAAAGACGTTGAGCTTTGTGTTCGGATCTTTCCGCGGCCACAGCCTCATCATGGTGTTGTTTTTTTTTCCAGTGTGGGTTCTACAATTATTTTGTCAGTCCACATCTTCACATCGGCAAGATAACTTTGGACTATTCCGCTTGCTGTTGTCTTTTATCTAAATGGTGGAGATCTCATATCTGATCCCTGTCGCTCAGGCCTGCAATCTGCTTTGGCATCTTCCAGCTAAATCCTAGCTCAGCCCCCCCCCCCCCCCCCCTTTTTTGCCGAGGACAAAAACATGGCATGGAGCAAGACATTAGCTTTGCCCGTGCCGAGCAAATGCAATTAATGCAGTGGCATGTGGGCTGATACTGAGCCTGCTAGCTCTGCCCCCCCCCCACCCGTGCTAATGTGATGGAACGTTTGTCGGGTTGTCCCTTATTGGCTCGTTAGAGACGCGCGGGTCTGCGAGGGCCGGGAGAAATAAAGACGGAGAGAGGGAGCTGGAAATGAGGGGGTTCGGAACGGAGAGGGGGAACGCCGCTGAGATGAAAGAAAAAGAGCGAGCCTTTTCAAACAGCAATTAAAAGACATAAAAAAAAAAAAAGAAATAACAAGAGCTAGAACCACAGGGAAGAGGAGGAGCGGCCACGTTGTGTTCTCTGCGTGGAGGAAAAGTTCAGCAGCAAGACAAGGTGATTCGTTTTCACAGTGCACTGCTCTCCGGCCGTGGAAATTGTTTTATTATTCACTCCGGGAGAGTCTTTCTATTTTCCTCCTTTTAATAAATATTTAATATCATTTAACAGCGTTAAAAGGATTTGACTTAATCAAAGGACCCCAGAGTGATAGAGATCCACGCTGGGTGTCAGGTGACTCAAAGTCTGAGGGGCCTCAGTCGCTGCCAGGAGAACTGCAGGGGAGAGAATCCGAGTCATTTTCTTAAATGGTGATTATGCATAGAGGAATAATGTATTTGCCTCTGGGTTAGTGAGTCATTATGGAGGGAAGTGAAGTGTTTTAGACCCAATTGTCTCAAATATATATATTTTCCCGAAGTAAAATTCCATGCCTGTGATTTTCATTCCAGTCTTTCTTGTTTTGTGTGCTTGTTTCTTTATTTGCAGTTTTATTTATTTTGTGTTTTGCACTTCAGGGCCAAGTCCATAATGCCATAGATGTATTTATTATTCATGCTGTGTCCATGTTGGTACTTTCATAAACTTGTCTACTCATGTAGAATCATGTTATTTGTATGTTTTTCCACAGTCAGCCTAAAGAGGATGAAAGCCTTGCCTGCCTGGCTAAATCTAGCACAGTTACACGTTGCACTTAAATAACACGTTTATCAATTTGTATTGACTACATGAACAAATATTTAATATTGAATGCTCTGGTGTCCACATAGTTTTGGCTTCATGGTGTATCTAATATATCTCTGTAGACTGCTCAGATATCAAATAAAAGAAAAATCATCAGTTATCTTTTTTGCCTTTGATCTCCAGAGCCATAGCCCACTCTGCTGTAATACACTTTCTGGGACGAGGTGTCAGGTGCATTGAAACGTTAACTTTGCTCAAGCCACTTGACTTAAACAAACAGCCAGACCTGCTCACTAACCATAACACTGGGCCGATTTAACCCTCGGTGGGTTTTCCACTGCGTGACTACGAAAACGGCAGAATGCTCAGCTAAGTCAACCACGCTGCTCGCTAATGGACTGACTAGGGGACCGCAGCACTGACCCCCAGCACTGACTATGAAACATTGATGAGAGGCCAAATGCTCTCCACCGCTCCCCCACGGGAACAGGGATATGTAAAGATTATGGATACTTAGCCTCACCGAGGGCTAATGAAACTGTTTCCGCACTCTGCACCGAGCGGAGTGTCTCAACTCCCACCGGAGGCACAACCACAAACTTGGTCATGAGCAGAGTGCGGCTGGGATAATGAAAAGTGCTTCTGACGGCGTAAACAGAAAACAAATACAAATCGAATGGAAAAAGACAAACAGAGCGCAAGCATGTCTCCTTTTAGACGCAGCTCCCCCCTTGAAAAAAATAAAGAGGGGGGGGAATTTAGCAAAACGCGATTACTCGAGGAAATCCAGATCTGATGAATGACTCGCAATCTGCTGGTCATCTCCTCTTTCCGATGTGAAACTGATAAGGTGCAGCTCGGGGAACAAAATCCTCCGTTAGCCGGAGAGCACTCAGAGACGGAGACGTATCCCGACCTTGGAAGTCTTTTCGCTTTTACCCTTAAAAAATGAACCAGCCCAGTTCATATAACCCAGTTGATCCAGTCCGTACGTTCAACATACATCATTACTTATCTTGTTGTGTCCCATGGAAGAGGATTTAATGGAAGATATCTGTCATCATTATGGGATATGTATACTTCAGGATGCCTCTTAACCTAAATACTTTCCATGCATAAGGAACAAAACAAGCTGTGGTTCCTCATATGTTCAACAGGGCATTTATATCTGGAGCTGTGTCGGTTTTTTTCTTCAAAGGTCTCAACTGAGAGTCCTCCATCATCTCAGAGAAACATCCATCAAAATAAATAAAGTTTCATCCATCTCAACACAACACACATAAAGTAAGAAAACGCACACAATGTTCTGGAAGGGGGAGCTCATACATGTCAGTGATCTAACCAAGCAACCAATCGCAGAGGAGATGTGGGACAGTGACTGGGAGGGTTCAACTCACCCAGACAATTCCCTAACCTGGAAAATGCAATAAAATGTAACCGGGTTCATGCACTCTTGCCCTCCAGGGGCTGTTGCTTGCAAATACAAATGCAAAATCAACACCACCCTGTACTTTATGGGCACAGCACCGACTGCAGAGGCAACCAAAAGAAGGGCTGGTGCAATTTCATCTGTCATCACTCCACAGTGGAAGAAATGAATACACAATCGCGGCGCCGAGGAAATGTGAGCACCAGCCTGTTCCATTCGATAGCGAGTGCAGGGTTTTGAGGGAGAGCAATCCAAAATCTGAAAGACCTGCTCTTGATGAGGAGCTTTGGAAACCGCTAAAAGCCACCGTTCATCAGTCCATCGCTGCGGACGAATGAAAGCATCCTTTGCTTAAAAGCGGAGCGAGCAGATGGATGTGCTGAAGCGTGTGTGTTCATGCTCACACCGTTCGATGTGAGCAAACCATTTCTCTGAAGTCATCTCCGTACACAACCAGCACAATCACCGTCTCTTCTTTAGATATTGATTGCTTCTCACGCCGTCCCTTCTTCATGTCTCCGTCACTTCAAAAGCTGTGAGGATCTTATTTTTATCTCTTTTTATATGTGCTGCATGAAGGCTGCAGCATTTTTCTAAGATACCCACGCTACAGGTGCAACCAACAACAAAGCTTCCTCCCCATCTTGCAGCCCTGAGACTGTTTTCCCTCCGGTGAACTTTAAGAGATCATACCCTGCCAAATCAGATACCGTGAAGACACCATTGTATTTCCAGCATCACCAGGTGTCTGCCCCGTTCTGCTGCCTCTGAGGCATCTGAAGGAAACTGCACTGCAGAGGGTCATAAATTAGTTGCATGGTCGCAAAAAACAAATCTAAAAGTCCAGAACTGCATCAACCCAAAGTGAAGGCTGCTCACTGGTTGTTTGTGGAATTTATTAAAACAGCGGGATGATATATCTCACGGCTCTGCATGACCTAACACTAATTACATCTCTGTGCAGTTGAGTCTTATGAGCCAGTGCGGGTTGCTACGATATTTTTGCATTTGCAAGAAGTGAGAAGCTGTTGCTGCTAAACCTATTTCTATCGACTCATCTCTGCTGCACACTTGATGTCAGAAGAGCTGCAAAAAAAAGTCAAAACATGAGCAAAAAAAGAAACTGGCTGCAAATTGCTAAAAAACAACAACGGAAATGTTTCCTGGGGACAAAAAGTGATGAACTTGGCTGGATTTCAATGCTTTGTGAAGTTCCATCACCACTGATGAGTAGCAGACTTCAATAACTTATATCTTCAATAATATAAGTATGGCTTACAAGAAAAATACAAATATAGTGCATGTTTACACATTATTGGAGAAAGCTAAAGTTGTAATACATAATAAACTCCCAAAAATGTACTTTTGTCTAATGACATCATCAAGCCAATTCTTCAAACTTCAAATTAAAGGGTTAGTGTTTACTCTAAGAACAACATTTACACAATGAAATTAAATAATCCAATTTATTCAATAATGTCAGCATCAGTTTGAGCTGGGCTGATATAAAGCATTAAACTCAATCCTGCACATTTCTATTTATTTCACTGAGGTTTTACTTCTCTAACTCTTTTATATACTGTAGTGTGCTGATGTGCGTGTGTACTCGCAAGTATTTGAGCCTCTGATCTGACACGGGCAGTACAGTCGAATGGGGCTGTGTCCACACGCTGATTTCTGAGACCAGGACATGACTTTTATTTATTGACCGAAAAACTGAAGCGTGACCTCTTCAGGTTCCTTTCATTATCTTCATGGCGACGTGCTAAAAAAACAAATACGCAGCTTAATTGAATATGTATATTCAGAGAAGTACCAGGCCTCATTTAGCGATTCTCCACGGGCCGCCTCCGGTTAGCCCGACATTTCTGCCTCATTGGAGTGGAACATTTTTTGTTTTTGTCTCGCAGATGCAAAGTAGGAGATAGCGTCTGTTAAATCCAAGCCTTGAGAAAGCGCCTCTGAATTTGTGATTTGCAGGGTATTGGCAAAATCATTTGAGAAGCGCGCGTCACCGGGAATGATTGAATCAAATGTCATAAAGTTAAACAAGCAGGGGAAGCAGAGATTTTATTTTAGAGCGTGACGACCCGGCATTGAGAGCGGAAGCAAACACAGTCAAGCACAAACTGCATCGGGGGCAAAACTGTTGTGTTGACTTTCGTGTCAATTTAACAACGCCGCCCTCCACGGGTCACTTTTTGTTGGTGGCAGTTATCACCAGCGCGGAGCGGTTGTGTAATCTTATCACTGTACATCATCGGCTGGGTGGCAGAGGAGAGCGGGACAGATGGCTCACTTTGATGATGTGCGTTTGATGTGCAAGTTTGTTGGCAACATGTCAGCATCCGTCTGCCCCCCCTCCTCCTCCACCCACCCCATCCACCCTCCGGCTCCCGACAACCCTCAGCCGATGCAGTATGGATGGAAAAGGAAAGAGACAAGGAGGAAGGAGGAGGGGGGAAAAGTGATCAATTGCATTTTTGTGATGATAAGGGATTAAGGGAAGATCCTTTTTTTAGTGGAAGGCTTTGTAGCGAGGCCTGATATTTGGGTTGCGGCTAAACCTCATGCAATTGCTGCTGGGTGTGTTTGAAAGTTAGGCATTCAGACAGGAGGTGATCATTCACCTGCATGTGTTTGTTGCTCGGTCCCACATGCAGCGGCTACTCTTCTTTTCTTTTGAGTTACGTAAAAAGCGAAGGAGACAAACGACCCAAATCGCAACCTGACCTTGGAGTCGACAGATAACAAAGGAATCTCAACATATGGTCCATTTAGTCAGTTGTTCCGGAGCTTCTGTGCACATCATAGGACTGTACAGGAAAGTAAGTGGACCTTGAGCATAGCCACAGGCCAAGAAAACACCCCATTCCCAACAAGCAGGTGTAGAACGGGCATTGTACTAGTGTTGTACAAGAATGTCAATTAGGGCTACAAGAGCCGGAAATGCTCCGGGTTTAAGAAATGTGCTCTACTGTAATGTGCATTGGATGAGTTACAGCTTTTATTCTGTAAAATGTTTTCCCCTGCCAGCCTCAGTGGGGTTCTGCACCTCTCTACATTCAGCGTGGAATTTTACAAGCAGAAAATAGACGTGTGGAAGCTCGAAAGAGCCACCAAAGCATTTTCAAAAACACCTCCAACACTAATTTGCACAGTCTGTAACATAAGGTAGAGGTTTTAGGTGAGTGATTGCACTTGGTGTCTGGATGTAATGACAGGGAACAGGTGAGGCACATCAATGCAGAGGAGGGTGAGCGGCGACAGATACTGTACAATGTCGACGTGTGTTAAAAAAACTCTGACACTCGTTTCTGGCACAGAAGCGACATCTCATTGAAGACATTAATAGCGGCAGTCAACTGTCAGCGTCCCCTGCTTTCTTCTGCTAATTGCCTCGGCTGCTTGGTGGAACTGCCAAGCACCTTCCTGTGATATCCATCTCGCAACTCAGCCAACCGTGAGAGTCGAGAGCTCCCCAGCGCTCATTGGACCCGGTTAGCGCGGTGTCACGGCCCTCCTCCTCCTCCTCTCTCTATCCGGCCCTGTCCTCTCATGCCAGGGATCACCTGGTCAGTCACCCCGGACAGTTTACACTCCCGCCACACACTCTCTGGCAACGCTGCGCCGTCAGCAGCTCTGACATATGCTCCCTCTTTCATCAGTCCCTCAAAGTATCGGTCAACTTTGGTGCGTTCTTGTGGGGGCTCACCTGATGAAAGTGAAGCCAAATGAGTGGGTTGTGTTCAGAGGGCAGAGGGATTGATGAAAGATCGGGGAAAGAACACTCCTGCAGCCTAAGAAGCATCACATCTGATACGTTAGAGTGGTAGAATGTACAAGGGATACTCTCCATCTTTTCCTATATATTCTAAAAGACATTCGATGATATATCAAACTCAACCGTTCAGACACGTTTCTTAAACTTTCTTTCTATGATTTGTAAGACAAGGAACTGAAATCTTTACTTCTGAAGAACTAACACATGACTCACTGTCTGAACGAGTGGAGGTTTACTTTGTAAAGTACTTGTAAAGTACTGCGGGTATGGCTGGGCGATAAAACAATAAAAAATCGTGAAAAAAGCTTTTTCCTCGCGCGAAACATAAGCCACGTCAATAAAACGTCTATAGAACTCGTTCCTACAAAATTTTTACAGACAACACAAACAGCCAATGCTAAGGAGAATAGCGCCAATCAAGTGGGTCAGGTTAGTTTGACACACAAAGAGTGAAATACATTTTTTAACGGAAACTCGAGCGACACCCCACAGCACCCCTAGTGTTGAGCTCAAGGCATCACAGCGGCTAAGTGCAGCCCCACAGAGCATCGAGCCAGCTGTAGATTTTGTTGATTCCTCGTCTGTTGAGGGATTTCCTCTGTATTTCAGTATTTAGTTTTTACATAATCATTAACCAAAATGGAAATTGGACCAAAGTGTGAAATATATGCAGAGAGATCCAAAATGGGAGAGTGGTGTCACACTTCATACAACATGTCCACAGACGTAATAAATGAATCCTGGCATAATAACAAAATGAGACCTGATAGACAGAAATTACCATTTACGCATTGCATTGCTTGTCAACGTGTGATTTGTACACGCTGCACAGCTCCAGCCTCCGCAGCTCTGAACTGATTTCTCGACGCTCGTGTTCATTAATTCAGTCGTGAACAATTCACACATGTCCCACTCTTCCAGGAAAGAGGAAGTAATCCAACAGGGGACATGCACACGCATAAAGAAATGTGGCAATGAATCTGAAAGGACAAATGACGTAAATCAAACAAGATGTTATGAATAAAATTTAAACACGGCCCAGGATATTAACAATTAAATATAAAATAAAGTTTTTGCCGTGAAGCAGTCTTTGCTCAGTCAGTCTGCATAACGTGCATCACTCTGTGTCTAATCGCCAATCTATACCATTGCATCAGTGATCGACTTTTGCCTGTGAGGCGTGAAAACGTCCAAACAACGTCGACCTCATTCAAATGGCGACGGGTTGCCTGATAAAGCTCCGCGATAGAGATCGAGATAGAGATAGAGCCGGCTTAATTAAAATCTCGCCTACTTCTGACTCCGACCACTTTCATGTTCCACGACGTTGGAAATGGATTAAGAGTGACCATAATGAATCCTTCTGGCTGCCGCCTAAGTTTACATTACACAAGCGCAGTGTGTGTGTGTGTGTGTGTGTGTGTGTGTGTGTGTGTAAGGAGGGGTGGGCCCCGCCGAGCCTCTGATTAATCTCGCTCATGGAAGCGTTAATTGAATTGTTCCGACTTCCACCCAATAATCCAGCTACGAGAAAATATCTCCACCGTCCCGGTCTTAAACACCCATTTTACATTTATTACCAGGACGGGACTCTTTACTCAGCACACTCACTCACACTTATCTTTAACTAGTGGGAATGGCTTCCTCACGCACGGCTGCCCTTTTGCAACCCAAAGGAAAAATGTCATAATGTGTCTTACAGGGAGCTGGTTACCTTTTCGAGCCATTTAGGATGAAAAGTGGAGCGCTCCCAGTTAAACGCTCTGTAGTTTCCTCCTGGACTTTCTTTAGGAGCATAAATGTTCGTGTCCTGGGTAAACACGGGTTGAATCTCAATGACGGGGATTTGCACGGATGGAAAAGCGAATTCGAGAAAACTTAAATGCAACAAACACACGCACGCGGCTGGCAAATATTGATAAGAGGCCGTTTTGTACTTCAAAGTACTTCTATGTGAACTGTGTTTCAAGATCGGCGGCCTGTTCCCGAGACCAAGCTGCAAATTGCCCGTGGACACAGGCGTTGAAAAAAAACGGCAACTATTTTTGGAATGACGCTTGTTGTCATTGTTGGGAAAACAAACTCGAGGGCAAAGTGCCCCGATGTGTCGCACTGCTGTAAATGATTCTGCTGCTCTGGGGACGTGTGAACCTCAGGGAATGACAGGCCCCAGCCACTTACTCGCTTAATTAGACTCTTCAAATGCCAATGTTTATTTATGAGATTGATTTTTTCAAAATGAAGACCTAAGAATATGAAGAATATAGTGATATTTATTCCATTTTAATGGGGAGAAATGTGTTATTGATGCGACTTTTCTTGAATATGGAGTGAAGGCACACTGATCCACCTTAATACTAACGGGGCTACAATTTATCATGGACATCATAACAAAGGATTTGACATCTGCGTAAAGTCGAAATTGGTTCGCCGTCTAAATATTTACTCTTCTTGAGCTGCAATCAAACCGGCGGATGATGCAAATGTGGAGCAGCACCCAGGAGAGTGGGTTCTCTTGCATGTACTGCACGTGCATACTTGTATTTTTAGAGTCGTGAAGCACAGGACCGACACAAAAGGCGGAGGAGGGTTTAAAAATAACCCCGTCAAGTGGAAGGAATGCACTGTTACTTTGGTTCAAACTTGCTGCGCATTCCAAAATTCCACTGTAGCGCCCTGTCTCCATCTGAAACTCATGTTGATACCGCGTCACGTGGCAGACGAGGCGAATGAGCCCGCGGGCGAGGAAAGGAAACGCGTTCCCTGCATGAAATATGCAGGATTACATTACAGAATACAAAGTGCTGCTAATGTGAACTCCATTACGTAATGTCTGCTGCATTAAAACGCTATTTGTCACAGTGCTAAAGTAGTGTTGCGCAAATGTCAGCCGAGCCAATAAAAAACCAACAACTTGTTAATTCATCTTTTAATACCTTCCACCCCGTCTGTGGCACTCAGCCCCAACCTCCATTTGGTTTATTGAATATGTAAATCTATAAAAAAAAAGAAAAAGAAGTGCCAGGAGTATATAGTTGCATTAAAGGCTCAGCAGCTGGGGATTGTGGTTATTTGTTCACATTCGGTAAAGTGTGAGTATTCGCAGCAGGAGGACGGCTGAATATGAAGAACCACTTTGCTTGTGTGTGTCGCCCACAGAGGGGGGGGGGGGGGGGGGGGGGGTCCCCACTGGTGTTTCTCCTCCCTGCAAACTCAAATCCTTATTAGAGGCGTCAATTAAATGTTGGTGTTTGAAGAATTAAATGTTTTTATTTAATCTCCCGCTGTACCCTGTTAAGGAAAAGTTAGAGCCAAAAAGATGAGAAGATCAGCCTCCGGAGAGCATGACATCTTATTTTGATTAACTCCAAAAGTCATGGCAGACCCTCCCTCATGTATGTAAAGCATCACCGGCACAGTATTGGGATTTGAAGTACAAGCTCCCTGCGCCCTGTTCGTCCCCGGGCATTATTTTTATTTAAATCTGGAGTATAAGTTACACGCAAGGCCCCAGCAGGGGGTCGAAATAATTAGTCGACACCCACAGGTAGCGGCTCCATCAGCCACAGCTATTAACGATCCATTTGACTTTGAGACCCGGTGTTGTTTTCAAAAAGTTGAAATTCTTTTTTGGGGGGGGGGAAATGACAGGGCCCTCGTTCAGATGAGTGATGGCACAATAACTTCTCTGAGTTTAATGGGTTCGGTTGATTGGAGTGTTGTTTGTCCACTCAGAGCTAATAGGGCTGTTTCTAGTGATGGCGTGGGCTCCCGTAAAAAAAACGGAGGCGGTGCTGCGTTTTACACAGAGTTTCACTGTGCAGGTGGAAGTGCTGCGTTTAATAGAAAGCAAACAACTGTGCTTGACCAAGAAATAAGTCAATTTTTCTGTTCAAACATGATTCTTTAGATTTAAAACAACTTCCACCTTAAAATAGCAGCTTCAATAGTACTCCAATGATTGTTCTTGCTGTACAGCGGCTTTCAGACAGGCACTGAACTCCGGATACTCTCCTGAAATCCAGGGGCTGTATGTGAGAATGCAAAATACTGTGTCAGCTGCTCCTGACATTCTCCAGAGCTCTCCCTGCCAGCCCCCAAGCAAAATGTCCAAACAATGTCCGAGTGAGTCCATGTGAGAATGCAGCAGGGTTGGTGTCAAATGACAGATTGTAAAGAATATCTTAGGATTTATTAAAAAAAAGGAGACATACATAGGAGACACAGGCAAAGACGTGACTCCGGGGAAATCTGTTGTGTGGCTTTGGTGAGCGGGTGCCATCTCCTGTGAGAAACTGACTGATAGTCACAGCTTCAATTGTCAGAATCAGGCCCTGCAAGTTCAATCTATGTGAAACTGAAGTTACAGATACTTAGACAGAATAAAAAATCTGTTTATCTCAATTATTCAGTGAGGGAAATGTTTTGAATTATGAAGAACTCTGGTTCAGGAAGTGGAGGATCATGGGTAATATCCAGCATTCAGTAGTGTTTCGCTTCAGTGAGTGGGACTAGAGATAAATTGAAAATATTGTTTCTCCAAGTGAAAAACAATTTATCGCCTGGACATGGAAACCAACCGGATTAAATGTGTGGATGCAGAGGGCGCTGTTGCACAGTTAACATTCATCGTTTTAGAACTAAACTTTCCTGTAAAGGTGACCCTGAATGCATCCCGGGGAAGAAGGGCTGCACCATGCAGGATATAAATCAAAACAGAAGTTGAAATGGCCAGTGGTTCGTGAACGTGACACAGTGTTCTACTCAACACCACTTACACAAACACATTGTTTCAGACCCCAGAGTCTGCTCCCGCTCCCATTGTCCGTGTAATTCACATTTCAATCGTCGTAATTGAAAGTTGTGCGTCCATTCATTCAAGAGACACACAAATCTGGTGGCGCTTTTAGCCTCATTTGAAAACTGGAGGCTGGGAGTTTATTGTGTGCAATGTGCCATGTTCTGCCAGAGTCTCTTCAGATTCACATCTACAGTCCATGAAATGAGCAAATCGGCTCAGCAAAATAAAAGGATTACCATAACATTACATCCAAACAGCGCTGATTGCTTGATGAGCATCTGTGGTCCCAATTTCAAGCCCTCAAAAATCCATGTCATCTCCCGGCTGTAATGTGGTTCATTAACTACCCCCTGGCTGTATTTCCCAAACCGCCGACACAAGCCACGGAAGATCTTCTCATTGACGCGGCAATAACATCGATAGATTCTCAAATGACCTCAATTTTTGCGATTGTAGCCGACCGCCGATGATTGGCTTTCTCCGATGGCGGAGTGGCCGGGTAGAGTGAGCGCGATCCAGCTGCCGCTCCGGAGCGCTTTGTGAATAAGCTGAAGGAGGCCCGGCGAGTGCGGCGCTCTTTGTCTCTCCTCCACCATGTCCCACCGAGCTGGCGCGCATGGATTACCGGCAATCAATATTCAATTTGGCCCTGCATTGCGTTCAGTGTGGGTTTGCTCACTCCTTACAGTGTGCAAGCTGTTTGTGTGCATCCTGCTAGTGCCGGCTATTGGATTTCAAGTGAGAACATTGGAGGGGGGAAATATATATATAAATAAAGGAGTCAGGGGGTGAATATGAATCTGCAGAATCCAGTAGATAGAACAAACTGCCTTCTGTTACCAGGCAAAACAACGACACCTTATTTTCTCCTTTATTGTATTCAACCACTTTGACAACGGCACGTGCAAAATGTGAAACAACGATCAAAACAATCAAGATTTAAAAGCCAAATACACAAAACGCTCTAGTCTATTATGATTAATTAGTAATTGGTGCAATCGTTCCAGAACCCAAATCAATGTCTCCTCCTTCTCTGTAGGAAGAGACGTTTTATGCAGTAGTTTTCTGCAGGAATACACAAAAACTACTGCACATACTTCCTCAAAATGTGGTGGAAGGACATGATGTGGGTCAGGAGGGGGCTCTTTGTTAATCTGGATTCTGTGAATCTACATCAGTATTTGTAAGGGGGGAGGGGGTGACCTCTATTCAGCTACTAAACGGAAATAATCAACCTTTCAATTTGATCAGCGAGTGCATATTTTTACCCTTGTTTACTATAAACAGTTTGCGGAATATGTGTCTGAAAACGTGAATATGCAAAATGGTGTTAAAGTGACCAATCGGCGTCCTATTGTCCTTCTTGTGTTTTCATCACTGTTTCTCTGCAGGATTATGCACAAACTATGACACTGATGTTCTTGAAACTTGGTGTAAGGATGGAGAATTGGCCTCTGAAGAATCCATTAACATTGAGAGAGCACCTGATTAATGGGGAGGATTCCCATTTTTCTATTCTTTTGCTAGACAGGGCTGTTTTTCAACATTTTGTCCATCTCTCATGAAATACAAAATAAGATAAGAAGTGTGTAAAGTGTCCACTTTCCTCGAACAGGTGAAATTTGGTGTGGATAAGGATAACGACCTGGATGGATCTGATCTCAATGCATAAATATACAAATGTCTTCGTAGATTGAGATATCAGGAGTTGAACATATGCAATGTCGTCTTTAAAACCATGTCCACAATAAAGCAGATATTTTGGGGTTCTCATCCACACACAGGGCATTTTAAATCACTGAAGAGGACCTTTATTCTCAGCACCTAATTTCCCCAAACTCTAGTTTCTGTGTGTACATGTAAAATGGCATCTCTGCAGCACAATTTATTCCACCTACTGGCCCAACACGCTTCTTTGAGCCTTTTGCAGTTGTTTGTTGTGTTCTCGTCTGGACGGAGATCATTTGTACAGGGGGAACAAAGGTCCCCTCTTCACCGGGCTCCTCTTAAAAGGCTTCCTTGTAGCTCCTATTGATTTATAATGAGGTTGTTTAATGAGGGCTACACCTCATGCATACATTGTCATTCTGGTTTAATAAACACCTTTCTTGATTGGTGTCTCTGTTTGTTGAGAGGTGTGAAGTCAGGTGGGGAACAACACGCCGCAGCATGGCGAGGCACGAGGTGGAGGGGAAGGGGGTGTTTCGGTGACGGGGGGGGAGGAGGAGGAGGATTCGGGGGCTGAGCGGAGACACCTAATGTCGGAGTGACGAGTGAGGAGGATCAGCTCGCCGGGCGACTAGAGGCTCGCTCGCTGCACCGGTGCACACGGCACGCTCGTCGCTGACAGATACAAGAAGAAAAAAAAAAGAAGAGGAACCACTGCAGATATATACCTTTACTCCCCCCCGTCCCTCCCTCTGTTCCTCCCTTGCAATTAGCAGTTGAGTGCATTCTCACAAAGAAATAATACCAGGGCCGGGTCTAGACAGGCATGTATGAGGGGGCCACCACAAATCTTGAGGGGGCATTGTGCCTAACCCTAGCCCTAACCCTATTTAGTTTGAGGGGGCACAACATTTATTTGTGGGGGCCAGGCCCCCTCTTGCCCCTGCCTAGACCCGGCCCTGAATAATACTTGTGCGGTCACACAGTCCGCCGGCGCAGCGTCATGCCCACATCTAATGAAGCCTCGTGCCTATTGAAATTGGTTATGTGCAAAAACCATCTCAAAGGGCCTCTGTTGGTTTAAAGAGTAACTCAGTCTGCGGTTGTGGGAGGAAACAGCTCGTCTGTGCCGTGCCATGTGACACACCGTGACATTCAGCCTCTCACACTGAATATATCTGTTCAACAAAAAAGCTTTTCAGTTGCCAAGCGACATTGGATAATGGATCTTAATGATTTGTATTATCTCTTACAAAAGTCGCAGGTGCTGATTAAAAAGGTCTGACTAGTAGCGTTGATTTTTCTCACGTGCACGGGTCGTCTGAGTGCATCTCGTGCTCCGAAGCCTGCAGGTGGATGGATTGATCGTGGTCAGGTAATATACAGGAGGTCGCTGATAGAAAGAGAAAGGTCACGATCGTCCGTCTGCTCCCGACCGAGACACCGCACCGATACATCAGAGAGAGAGAGAGAGGATGTATTGACCTGAATTGGTGGACGGGCTGGTTTCAGGAGTTATGTATGGGTTTTATTATATCAGAGAGGGGAGGGGAAAGAAATCGATACAGGCCGGAATCAAAGGCCCTTAGTTTCTGATGTAATATTTAGAAAGCAAACCACAGCCAACAGCGCTTCCTCTCTGAATGTTTTATTTGTTTTCCAGTAATTTCTCAAGCAAAAAAATTGGAGTCAGTAAAAACATATTGATTATTAATGTGGAAGCAGGGGTTGCTTGTGTTTGGTCAACGCTGGAAATGAAGCATCACTCTGCACCCGGCGCAAGATGGTCGCCTCTGCGGGAGAAGGACGGCAGAAGGCCCCGCTGTCGTTGAAGTCCAGACTCCTTTGTGTTAAAAAAAAAACAAAAACCGTTTCATCGCGCAGATGCCCAGTCGAAATTGAAAACTAAATCCTCTCCCTGTGCTTTTGAACGTGACTGCAGCCAAGGTACAACCGCTTGCTCGGGCATGAGGCGGAGGCAGAGGAACGGAGAAAAAAGAAAAAACGAACACACAAATTAAAGCTGTGACAGCTGCGGAGCTGCAGGAAGACGAATGGTGTGCAAATGAATTGTTGTGTGCTTTAATTAACACAAAATCCCTTTGTCTTCAGGGCTCTGACCGGGGCCATTTGTGGGAGTTTGGCTGAAAATGCGGGGAAATTATTAATTAAGCAGCACGAGTGAAAACGAGTGGAGGTAAATGGAGCTTTGAATAGAATGTGGGTAAGGGGGGGGGGGGGGGATTCGTGACTTGTGGGGCAAAGGGGAGGTAGGGAGAGGCAGGGGGACAGACTGATAGTGTGCTCACCTCTAAATAACTAACACCAAAGGCCAAGTTGTAACGGCTCTAATTAAACTCAGGAAATTGCAGTCATTGTGCGGTAAATAAAAGAGGCAACAAGGTCAGTGTCAGAGTGTGTGCGAGAGTGTGTGTGAGGAGCAGACAGAGATAGAGTGGGACCGCAGGCTCCCTCTACTGTATGTGAGGGGGGGGGGGGGGGGGGGGGTGGTTCCCATAAATCTAATTCCCTTTCAATTATGCACACGCAAATTAAGGCAGGGGTGAAAACCCTGCGAGTGGAATTTTCAAGCGGACCATTAGGAAGTCTGTGTTGTTTGGCCTGCGGGGGATTGGAAGCCGCACAGTCATGAGCCAGCAAATAGACTCATCCCCATTCAGAGCTCATTCAGACTGCGGCTCATCCGCACCAGTCTATTTGCGGCGTGTGTCAGGCGCCTGACGGCACTTTGATTTCCCCTTGATGGGCTGGTTGGTCGGAAAGTGGATGTTAGGGAAGTTTGTCAGATGCAAAAGGAAGATTGATGCTACTTCAAAGCCACATTTGGAGGCTGTTTATTGGACTGGGAGATAGCGCGAGTTAAACCAGTCGCCTTTGAAGTTGTGCTACGAGACTGGGGGAGCGCAGGTTTGACGTGCAACAGTGCGCTCGTCCCTCTGTGTGTGTGTGAGAGAGAGAGAGAGAGAGAGAGAGAGAGAGAGAGTGTCGGCAAACCGGTGCAGCCAAGGAATATAAATGCGAACAGTTGCTTAGAGGACAATTCTGGCTAATTAAAACCTGCAGCCTGTCGCGACAACTGAACAGACGACAATCTGAATGGATTGGTTCACACTTGTAAATCCGCTGAGCTGCAACTTCAGAGGAAGAGCGAACGAGTCCACAGCCACTGTTCGAGAAAGAGAAACTAACGTGCGCCACCAAATGTGAACGGCCAGCGAAGGAAACAAGACACGATATTCAGTTCTCTCTCATGTTGGTGTCATAATAAACATAAAATAATATCTCCAATACTATCAGCTCAAGCAAATGTTCTGAAAATTGGGTCCAGAGTTTGTCTTCCACATGTGAAGAATGCAGCAGGAGATTATTCCGATCAGACGCATTCACAACCGTAGGAAAACGTCCAGAAGGCGATTACGTGTTTTTGTTTTTTTTTGGCACATCGGCACCGGTTTCTGATCTTATCGCAAAAAAGCTCTTGGATATCGTTATTCTTTCCAAGTTCATATCTTTGTCGGAGTCTTCAATTTTACAGATATTTTCCTCATTTAAAAAGGGCAAAAAATACGAGGAACTAATTTACTTTCTTGTAGCAATGCTTCTGAGATCTGCACAAATATATTTCAGATATAAGCAATAGAAAAACTTTCTCCTATTCATGTGTAACTGAGATTATTCAGTTTTTCTTATTAACACTCATTCATGACTAAATAGAAGAAAAAAAAACATTGAAAAACACTCAGGACATCGGGTACTATTTGATTGACAGTAGCCGGGCCTCATAATCACACATAATGCATTTCCATTCAGACATTTCCTCCTCCTGTCTGCTGAAGCAGATCTACGCGCTATTATCTTTTTCACATGAAAGCAGGAGAGACACAGACAGAAATCGACCATGTGAAACTTTTGTCACACTCCATCTTTCATCATGAGAATCCTATTGAGGATGTTTTTTTGTTTTCTTCTTCGGGGGCCTTGAAGTACCAGACAGTCTGAAGATATTAGACATTCAGATGCAAAACAAGGCAGCTGCTTCCCCAACTGTAATTTATAACACTTTGTCTATAAACCGGACGAGTGATCGTTCAACACACGTTCACATCCACACTAAGCGCACACACCTTGCTGCACGGCTCCAGCAGGTTCCTGAGACAGATTGATCTCCGCGATCAGCCGAGATAGCCGGGAGTGCCGGCCACATCTATTCACTGAATAAGTGCTGGGACAAGCTGCTCTTTCAGGGGCCAGTCGGGCAACAATAGGCCCTCTAATGGCTCCAGTTTGTCTCAGTTAAGAACAACAGCCATGCCACCCCGACGGCCTCACTCCCCCATTTTTACACTACATGAACACACACAGACACACACTTCACTTTGGCCGTCACAGTGCTGACCAGACCTCCTCCGTCTCTTCGTTTGGCTTCTCCCTGTCTCCGACTCCCGTTTCGTTCTTTTCTCCGTCTTCATTTCATCGCCGAGCTACTTCACTCTTCTCTCCGAGCCGACCCCCGACCTCTGAGAGCAGAGATCACTCTGACGAACATCAATCCCGAGGGCTGACGACACGAGCCACGTCGATACCAGTGAGAGATGCAATTTCAAAGACTTGGCTCGGGTGCTCGGTGTTTTCTCTTGACACTAACAACACCAGACAACAATTGACAGATTGATATCGTCTCTGCGCTTTTATTTAAAAGGATTTGACCATTTTTTGATCCAGGCACAAGCCAAACATTCCCGATGATTTATTACACTGTTAAACTGACACGTTTTGTTTGTTGGGAAACCACAAAGCACTACTGGGGAATTTTTAGCCAATTTTTCTGGCTTTAACAGTAAAGTTCACTCTTACATCTCCTAAATAAACATTGAGCAACTGGAACTTGCTAGAGCGCGAGGCAAGAGTATAAATAACGGCAGATAGTTAATTATTAATATAACAGATCTTATAATTATCACAAGTGTCAATCCTTGTGTGAACATGCAAATATACTTTAACCATTCAGGACCAACACACTTCAGAGGCTGTGATTTGAGACCGATTACACACATCATTTCAAAGGCTCAAATAGGCCAACGGATGCGTGCTTCTATCCCCGTGCAATGACTAGTCCAACAGGTGGATCTTTCTCAGTCTAACCTATCCCAGGATTCAACTAACTTGAACAGCTAACGGTACACACATTGACAAAAGAAGAAACAAAGGGCATTGAAGATCTGTTGCAAGACGATAGCAGTAGAGGTAAGACAAGCTGGTGACGCAAATCAGGGATGTCCTCTGTGGACCAGACTGTCTCAATTTGGTCCGTCCTTTCATGGTCAGTGAATGAAGGCACCCCCTGAAGTCGTAAAGGGGTAGTTCACCCAAAAAATGTTTAATTCACTCACTACAATTGAAGTAAATGGCGACCACTTCAACATTAGCTACGAGGAGGATATCAGAGGACTCTAAGGAGTTTAATGTGTCAGTAACGGGCAGGAAACCAGGACAGGACCTTGGTGGATTTTATACCAGAGACACTTTTTGGATTTTATACCAAAGACACTTTTTTTCTCCTCGGTGTGATACAGAAACGGATTAGAAAATGGGCTCCCGAGCTGTTGATGTGCATCTTCAAAATACGTCAGACACATACAAATATCCGTCTCCGCATGAACACGCTGAAAATGAACTAAGGGAGAGCGTACAGAGGCCACAGAACCCAGCGGTAATCACACCTAAGTGCACACATGCATCAGAATGTACATCAGCATGATAAAGTCATGTTTACAATGGGCATGCAGGTTTCCTCGTAATGTAATATATTATTGATCCGTGTTCACAGAAGCCAGAGCCTCCACCACAGGACCAGCGTGGCTCTTAACTGGATCAGCGCAGACAGGAGATGACATTTCCACGCTGCAACCTCGCAAACAGAACAAGCGAGCATCGCATATGGTGGAAAAACACTAATTGACAGTAGACGCAGCCCTACTTTTTCTCACCTCCCCCCCTTCCCTCGTTTTCCTGACACTGCAGAGATTTTTCAGGGAGATTGTTTCCACCACGGTGGGAAGTGGAGTATAAGTAGGACACAGCAGGCATGGTGAGCAGGGGATGGGGAAAAAGACAAACAAACCAATTACACATTCACTTGTGTGGAAGAAGAAGTCTGCTACACATCATCACTGCTGCATCGTGCCCTAATTTTTTCACCCCTGTGGTAGATTTCATAGAAAACTGAATAATGGCCCATTTTTTTATTCAAAATTCAGGTTACAATCACTTATTTTCCACCACGACAAGCCAAATGACAAATATTTAATATTTTTATAGACCCCAACAAGTGTAGGTCAGGCTGATCATAAAACTATGTGTATACATGTATGTGTGGAAAGAGTGATGACTAAAAAGGGATTGTGTTCCTCTTCAGTATAGACTATATGTAAGATAAGTTGAGATATAAGATGGACTACATATAAAGATGGACACGATGGCTCCAATTGGTGTTGATCGCCCCCTGTGGCTGGCTGCAGTAAAGGTCCAAAGCACTGCCTCCTCCAGGTTAGCAAATGGAACATGGACCAAAGTGAAAAGTCAAACTACACTTTGCATACAATTTACCAGCATCCGATTTGAGCCACACAGTAAACTGAGCTTCCAAAAGAAAAGAAAAAAACACTTAGCAACATCAGTTTGAAAGAGTTTGACGTCTGCTCTAAAGAGTGATCACTTTGCATCTAAAGTCCAGTTCGACTTAAACTTACAACCTCAGATCCACCGGATTCCGATGCCGTCTAATGTTTAGTCGCGGATCACAGATTGTGTCTTTATTGGTCTTGACCTTTTCTACCGTCTGATCTACTGAAAAATCCATGTCCCCATAATCCACTGTGAATTATTGGATGAGCTCAGACCGCCTTCATCCACTTCCAGCCCCACGGTCAATAGGCCGGGGAGAACCCCACCCCTCCAGTTCAATTGTCACTCACATATATGCAGAAACCCAATGACTGAGGCTCATGTTGCCGTTCCCATGGGGGCAGTTTGGGCTCCTCCATCCCTATTCCAGTTGTTGACTTTGGATGCAGCAGTGGGTTGTCATTACCTCCCCAGTGCAGCTCTTACCTGCCTCTTTCCCTCCATCTACCCGTATCTGGTGCCCTGCTAAGTGGCCACTCCACACTTACTCCTCTGACAAGGTTGTGTTTGTGGGCATATCCATTATTTTGTGTAGTGGCGAAACACAGCTATCCACTCTGTGGGCCAGGTGGTGCATGACGGGCAAAATGACTTCAACTTACATGCAGGGAAATAAGATATACAGCATAAATACCATTAAATCACCTTCCACCTCCATGCGGCATATTGCTTTAGCCTTTTGTAAACCCAACCTGCATGTGTGAAACAAATGCTGACCTGTTTTCTACCTTGCAGAAAGCTACTGATTTGAACCTATATTGTCCACAATGGAAATCCACTGTCGGCTGAGTTTTTCCATATATTCTTGCTTTTTTCAACTTCCCAGTGTATTTACGTCCGATGAGCAAACACGTGAGTGATTTTCTCGGGCGTTGAGGAAGTTTTAATAGAAGCTGAGTAGAATATCAAAGAATCTTTACATGCGCTGAAGGAGTGGTGAAGGAGTTACCCCACACTGATGGAGAATCTAACAAAAAAGAGGCGACATGTAAGGTTGCCTCGGTTTTCATAAAGCACTGAGATGAAAGTAGTAAGAAATGGTTGGCCTCTAAAAAAACGTGCTTATACTATGTTTTGGTGAAATGGGAGACCGTAAGACACTCTGGATGCAATTTGTAGTTAATGGTCTAAAACATTTAGAGCTGCTGGTGAGTTATTTAAAAAAACATGAGCAGGCCAGGTTCATTTGCATATGCTGACGGGGATTCTGGCTCACGTCACTGTTCGAAAAAAAACAACTCCCAGTGAGGTTGAACACAGACACGTGTTCTCTCATGTGTGACTCAACTCGTCACTCAACTCACTGGGGCTTGGTTATGGACGCGCCGCAACGGGGATGTTTTATAAATAACAGCAGCGAGGCCACCGGAGCGGCTGAGTGAGTCGGTGAAGGCCGGTGAAGAAAGCCGAGGATACTCTAATGG
This sequence comes from Pleuronectes platessa, assembly GCF_947347685.1. Taxonomy (NCBI): domain Eukaryota; kingdom Metazoa; phylum Chordata; class Actinopteri; order Pleuronectiformes; family Pleuronectidae; genus Pleuronectes; species Pleuronectes platessa. The sequence goes on from NC_070649.1 coordinate 7,921,217, forward strand.
ATCCCGAGCGTCTCCGCAGGGAGTTTTGTCCTCGGGCCGCCTGGCAGGGGATGAAACCCATCGATCCTTAAATCATTGATCCTTAAATCCGTATATGTAGCTGCTAAACACATGTGGGCACAGCTGCCACCCTTGACTCTCACACATGGTTCTGTGCCCTCAGGACTGGTAGCATTTTGGTATCTTTCCAGTTTTTTCGTGCCGCTTAACAGAAGTCTTGTATCCGTTTGTGGTCATTTTATGTGTCTTTGCAGAAGTTTTGTGTGTCTGTTGTCATTTTGTGTCTTTTAACACTAGTTTAGTTTCTGTCTGTGGTCATTTTCTGTCTCTTTGCCATAGTCCTGGGGTCATTCTTCCCATTTTTTGGTAATTACTTTGTGTTTGCAGTGGATTTTTCGCCAATTTCTGATTGCCCTGCGTCTCTTTGTGGTTTCTTGGTGTCTCTTTGTGGCGGCTTTTTATCTCTTGGTGTCATTCTGTGTCTGTCTTCTCTGGCTTTATACCTCTCTTTAGTCATCTCAGAAGGTAAGGAGGCCCAGGGGCTCTGACCAAGGCTCCCTGCCCCCTCGGGTCCCCAGGACTACGGCCCGCTCAGTAATCCATCCTTGCTCCCACCACCTCACTTCATTTCAGTAAGTAAGATGAATGTATATACTGGGGAAACTGACTTTTCGGACTCCTTTCACCGCAGGGGTCATCTTAGAGGTCGGAGGAAGCCGCGTTTCATAAAGAAATTCAATTGATAAAGAGATTACAGCCTGACAGACGCTTTTAAACATTCCTCTTTGTCAAACAAGCAAAAACAATACAAACCCGCATCTCAGGTTGCATTATAAAATGATGAAGGATTAAGACCTAACAAGACCTAACAACCTAACCAGCAGGCTTCCCTCTCACCCGCCCTATTGAGAGCCCATTATATTGTAATCCTGGATGTGGGCTCTGACATCTCCGCTACCAGCGTACGTGGGTGGAGAGGAACAAGTGAACAAAGGACAATGCAGCTTGTAATCCCGTTAAAGGATTAAGGGCTCGCGCACGTGCACAAGCGTACACAAAACACAAACAGGTTTTGTTTGGGAGTGTCTCTGTGACTTGCACTTGTTCATTAACCTCTACACTCAGGTTTAATACCATTAAACAAACAAGCACTAAACTCCGGTAGCCCGATATCGACCTTGATTCTCAACCTGAGCACGAAGCAGCCGATTTCAAAGTGCAGAGCAAGAAAAAATCCTCTTGAAGGGCTTTTCTCATCTCGGACCTGACTCGTGTCTAATCGCGTAAAACGACCCCCGAAAAAACTCCAGGCTACGCACGTTTACTTTTAAGTGATCCGACTTTTTCGAGACGTTGAATCAAATTCTGTGGCAGAGCAGCAGAAAGGAAAGAGACGTGCTATGAAGGAACAACTACAAAATGAAAAAATAATCAACAAAGACAGATTAAAACAACACATCTTCTCACCATATTGTCAGATTACAAATGTCCAGGACGCTGTGAGTGAAAAGTACGTGGGATTAAATTCCTTAATCCCACAGTTGCTCTGTGCTGGTTCTAATGATCACACTTGAAGCAGATAACTGTGCAGAATGGAGCTCCAGGTGCCTGAGGCGACACAAAATGGAGCTTCTGAAGGGCTGCCGTGTCGTTTTGATGCGAGGAGTGCATTCGTTTCTGTGGATGCTGACATTGCCGGGGGGGGCAGCGCTTCTGAAACTTCCACCTGAACTACAGCTCGCGTTAGCGCCGACGCTCCAACCGCTCCGGATTCAGTTTAGCTACATCGCAAAGATTCCCCCCCAGTTTTCGCAGGGATGCCTGGATCACGCCTGCTCGAGTCGAACCTCCGAGCACTGGGCTTCGACTCTTTGTTGGGTTTGCAGCTCGTGTTTGTGCGAGCCAGACTTTCCCTTATTCATGATCCCAATATGTTAAGCGGGCAGCTTATCAATGCAGCCGAGAGCAGTACAAACTGTAAATGATTAAAAAGGCTCCTTAGCCTGCATGTAGCCCTTTTTTTTTGCTTATTTCACTGAGGAATCGACTGGAATCCAGGTCGGCACAGTCATTCTCAGTTTTTCGGCTTGTCATCTTGACTTCTTTTGATGTTTAATTTATATAATTTTGTCTGGCTCTTGCAAATCTCCTTTTTTTTAATCTTTGCTGACTCATCTGTTGTTGTTTCAATCCTTCTACCTTTTTTATGTTTCATAAATCAAGACTCGAGCAATACCTCAGAGAAGCGACAACGCAACGTGTTTAACTAAATCACCCAAAATAGTCGAGCATCTCCCAGATGAAGAATTAAACAGAGATGACAGCTCAAAAAAAGACAACAACACATCTGCATTAACGTTGCAAAGGAAGGAAATATCAAAATAAAGCAGAGGAGAGAATTGTCATAATCCAGCCAACAGCAGCAGCATGGAAAAGTGATGCTCTGCAGCATCTGTGCTCTGTTTATCTTACCTAGTGGTGTCAGCAGGAAAGGAGCGACGCCATTGGCCAACGGAGGACATTCGGGAAGATGCGTTGAAATCCCATTGGTCACACCGAGAGCGCAGGAGACAAGAGAAAAACAGAAGCTCATTAGCAAGTAGAAAAGGTACACTGTGTTTCCATGAGTTCTTCTTATACAAATGAGAGTCTGGCGAGTGATTCGAGTGCAGAGTGAGGAGAGGAGGGAACAGAACCTGACTGTTGAATAGATTCTGCACAGACTGAAACAAACCATGAGGTCCATCATGTGATAGTAAAAGTTTCATCAACGCAAAAGGAGATCAACATTGTTTGTGTGTATGTGAACAAATTCACTTCCCTCTGATACTTTGTTAAAGTAGTTAAAACTGCCTTTATTGAGAGTAAACGTGTGAAAGGTGGCGAGAGAATGAGGGACGAGCAAAGTGGAGACATATTCTAGATCCTATCTACAACTGACTTCTTTAGTTCATTAGTTTACAGTGCACAATGTACAAATAGTATATTGTAATTACCTTACCACCTTCATTGAGTCATTAGGTTTTTCTATTCATGAGAAATTGGATATCTAGAATTTGTATTTTTTGCATTAAACACATACATTTACTTGTATAATTTGGGACCTATAACTTATTTTTTTATATACAATATCCAGATGTTACAGTCATTCCCGTACCTCCATCCCAGTGCTATTTTTTGCTATTTGTTTTAAATGGTTGGACTTTTTTTTATTTCTCTTCATTTCTTTTTGAAATGTGCTTTATACATAAAACTGCAAAATTACAGCTGGTTGTCTTGTTTCCTTCTATGTAACAATTTTTTCCTTTTCTTTAAATATTGATGTGAGGGTCCAGACTGTGACTCATGTGTTTCTCTTCCACTGCATCTGCCGACACACACACACACACAGCCATAGTGTATTTCCTAGTCTTTTGATAAGATGTGAATTCCCCAAAATGTCCCCCTGCTCTAAATGAATTTCAAAATAACATTTCCTCAGAATTATCCCACGAGGCCTCATGTCATGGCTCTGTATCGGCATCATATCACCCAGCGATCACCAAATGCGACGATCACGGGTCAATTTCAACACGCGTGTCATCTGGCCTGGGATCAGGAGGAATTCATATCCGCGGCCATCGCAGTCGTTTTATATGCCAGCGTCGTTTCACATGTGTCGGCGCGGGGTGACGCTGTCTCATTATCTCCTCAACATACAGTTAATCTAGGTAATCACTCTAACAGGGCCTGTTGCGACAATCTGCTGCTGTATTTAATTTAGCCTCTTGATTGTCGACTGACCCATTTATTAGCCTGTGACTGAGGGAAATCAACATGCCAGGCAGGGGGGGGGCGAAGTTCACCGTTGTGTCAATTACATTCATTCGGGTAATTTTACTTGTGGTTTTGGAGCTGGATCAATTTGCAGGCCTGGGAGCCATTCAAGCTGCAGTTGACATCCATAGCCTGGACATAAAAACTCCACTTCCTCCCTCTGAATAGGAATTAAGTTAAAAGATCCAAGATATGAACGCTGCCGCCTTGCAAAGATGACATCGACCCGTTTTTAAAGCATCAAATGACTAATTGAGACACAATGTACCAGAGCAAGCAACATTCAAACACAGACAAGTGTGATAAGAACCTAAATTACTGTTTAGTTCGACCCATGTTTCATCTGTGGACATGGAGGATGCCACCAGGGGGCGATCAAGACACTCTGGTTTTCGGGAGCTGTCATGTCGTCCATCTTTACAAGCTGTCTACGGCCCAGACTCACATATACAAGACTGAAATGAATTGACTTAAATGTATTCAGTCTATTTTGCCATTATTAGCTTATAATATGTGGATGTTAGCCCAATCCATCCATACCACATGTAGTCAAATACTCTCCCAGGGTTCAAGAGATATGCAATTCTCCAGAATGGGGAGATTCGTATAGATGCAACTTCCTATAACCTCATGAGAGTTGCAGAGAAAACTTTGAAGGCGTTAAATCAAAGGCGATAATCTCATCTCTTCATCCTTGAAACAGTGAAAATCAAAGCGTTTCTACACTTTCGCAAGAGTGGGCCGGGCGATCCAGAAACCTCAGGCCTCCGGCTGCGGCTGTCACCGGCACGGAGGCGTAAGAAATGCACCACATATCATGTACTGTGGACCACACACAGCCATCCACATTTCCATTCAGTGCAAACTGTGCGTCTGAGCTCAATATGGTTTGAAATTATGCACATAATAAATCAGCCTAATTAAGAGCAGATCCTCCTGCTCTCCTGTCTTCTCTTCCCGTCTCGCTAAGCTCTGCTGCCGAGTATCCCCTCGATGTCTCTGTTCAAATCCCTGCATCGCGTCAGAATGATTCCCATTTAAAGACAGTGACTTCTCAAACGACCGGATGGGGAGCAGGCACATTAGCATGTGTTTGTTTAGTGGAGTAAAATCAGCTAATCCAGTGGTTCCCAAACATTGGTTTTAACCCAGGGCGATGTTTCAACTGTAAAGCCACCGAATCAACTGATTAATTTGACAATTTGTGACTTGATTAATCGCTTAAGCCGCTTTCAGACGTGCACAGACGTTTCCCTGGAATGTTCCAAAGGGACCGCGTTTGAGGAGGCAAATGTCGGAGTCAGACAATGGCTGGGAAAATGTCGGGAAAACGTCCAGAGGATTCAAAGTGAGTGAGTGGGCATGTCGATGGCACTTCTAACACACGGCAGATGGCAAGCTGGCGGAATACAAATATCTGAACAAAAAAGGAGCCGTGAAGTTTCCTCGAGTTGTAAAGAGCCGGGACTCGAGTGGTTTGGGTGATAAGGGCAGATGTCCGACCTCCTGCCCGATCCACCTGCATTGCCCCACACCTCCCTTGAATGTTCTGGACATGTTCCTGTTGTTGTGACCTTCACAATCCACCTACTGCAAACTTCCTTTGTGAAAGGCGAAGTCCAGAAAATGTCAGGACCCCATTTTTCGGACATTTTGCAGAGTTCCGGCCTGAAAGATTGATTTTGTGACGACTAGTTCCCTCACTGCCTGATCCCCCTCCTCACCTGTTCCCTGACTTGCTCGGCCAGTACTTAAACCATTCGCAACCAGCTCCTGGCCAAACCCCCTGCTACCTGGGTGCAGCATCCTGCTTCCTGCACCCGCCTGCCAGTCCATGCATCCATCTGTCCGTTTTTTATAAACCAGGTTTTTATCAGCTCTTCAATTAACGCCCCTTCATTGAACCTTCCCCCAGAGTCCAGCCTGTCTGTGCCGCTGCCAGGAGCTGTGGCAACATCGTGCTTTACAACATTTTCCAGAATAGTGAAGAAAGTTTTATCACAGCTCGGGGCGATGTCTCTGAACAGCTTATTGGTCCAAAAAACACTTTTAAAACCCAATATGCTGACTACTTAAGTAGTACTTTTTCTAAATTACATCACTATTAAAACATCAAATACTGGTATCAGCCTCAATAATCCAGTGTTTGGCTGCAGTAAATACTTTTTGCATGTTTTTAGTTTGATAATTTAATTTGGTAAATAGCTATAAACTTATTTTTTGAACAAGTAGGAATATTCTATTTCTCAGCAAACTTCTCCTGTTGATTTGAAAAGCGAAAGCGGATATAATTGTGGCCAAATTGTTCCTTTCTGTGCATTTCTGGCCACAACGTTAAAAATGGAAACCTCCATGACAGCTGCCCAAACTCCACTCAGTGAGGAAAACCATGTGATTCAGTTAAATGTTCGGACAGCCACGTTTTTTCTTGTTTAGCACTCAACAGTAAACACAAGGTTCAGAGAGACCTATACCAGAGTCCTTCAGTGAATCATCACTAATGGCAGGAAAAAAGCAGCGGTGAGATAACATTTCACCCAGGGGTACCCCCCCCCCCCCCCCCAGCCCTCTCTGGGCTAACAGTCCCGACTGAGTCACCGCTTACTGCTGTGATCCCTCGTTGCTCATCACCCCCCCGAGCAACCCGCATGTCAGAAAAAAAAAAGAAAATCTGAAACGATGTTCCCTTACACCGCTGACTCCACTTCTTGACGGGATAAAGCCAAGGATGTAAGCCTCCCCTGACTTCAAAGTGCACTGTAAGGGGGGTGCAAGCTTTACATTCGGTTAATCTGACCTGTGGCCAGTGCTTCAGCCACTGGCTCTAATGTTAATCCTCCGACTGGGCCGCTGCTCCGTCTGGCTCCTGCTCCACAGAGTCCACAGATCCTGGCGTCAAAGGGGCGCCGAACCCACCGGGACGCTCTAAGTCGGCTTTCTGTTGTTTGGAAACAAAGTCAGACACGCGCTCGCTCGTCTGCTCGGAGATGTAATCACATCCAAGGGGTTCAAGAAGGAGTCTTGGTTTATCAAAGGCAGACTGCCCCGGAGATGCGTAGGTTTAAGAAAGAACGACAGGCGGCGCGGAGGCACAGCGGGCCGTCCGCCGCCCGCGCTCTGTCACAACAACCGCTGACACTTTCTAATAATGGCTGGGTGTTGGAGAGCGGCCGTGGAAAGCTGTGGGCTGGAGGGGTGGGGGGCACCTCATCTGCCTCTGATAGGCTTTGGCAGCTTTAACTTTTTGATTTGTTGAGAGAGAGAAAAGACACTTGTGGTCAGAATCTGCGGCAAAAAAACGATAATCCACAATGTCAGTTGTGGATTATCGTGACTATCGTGATCATATTAGTTAATGTACACTGTCCATTTTAAGTAAAACAGTAAAATAAACCCCTTGCATGTCTCAGAGTTCTTCCAGAAGCTGCACTTCTGCTTGTTGTTTCTTATAAAACCTGTCATACGTCACCGCGCTGATAACATCTGAAGAGAGAGGTGACGCAGCAGGATTACACGTCTGAAAATATCCCCAAAATTATTAATATGGAAGCATAATGAGGTAGAGGAGCAGTCCCCCCCCAAGGCTGAACAGTCGCCATAGATCTAATCAAGCTGCAGTGACGTCCACGCGTTCATAGAAATCAGTCCCTTGAATATGCCTGTTTTCATCAAGAGTCATTAACTGAAAAGGCAGGACCCCTCCTTTTTACGTGCATTCTGTTTATTACTTTCTTGGGATTTTTTAAGGTCATGCATTTAATAATAATAATAATAATAATAATAATAATAAAAGAAATGGAGGATTTGAAGTAGACCACACGTTACATATCTCCCCAGGTCTCCAACAGCTTCAACTGTTCAGTAAAAATGTTCTATCCGTGCATCCGTGAACCTTGAACACATCCCTCTCATTTTTTTTACAGATGGTGGTTTAAATATTGTATTTTTCAAGTATTTATTACTTTGACTGTTGTTTCCTGCTGCTGTCACACGATTCCTGTCTCACCACATCTCGATGGTCGATTTGATTGCCATGGTAACGGTACATGGGTGTTAACATGCTTCAAAAGTCTATTCCAGTGTCATGGATGGTGTAAGCCCTGCTTGCTTGTGTAGCTGCTGGCTCAGAGGTCGGTGTTCCACTCTATCATTTTCAGCACTTTAAACGGGCTAAAGTCCTGAAGGGATTTGGGTTGTTTGTCTAATGTGCTGTGCATGTCTACAGTTGTGGTATTTATGATCCTGCCATGTCCCTCTCTCGTATAGTCACACACACACACACACACAGACACACACAGTATTAATGTAGCCTGGCATTTGCTGGAAACATTCCTCCACGTTCACGGCGGATGTTGTGGCTGCGGTGACATCCTGCATAGGCATCAAACACGGGGCGATACATGCACACACACACACTCTCATAAGAGCCACAGGTGAACAGGCCTGTGCACACACCCACAGCTTCAATATTAATGCCGCTACCTGCTAGATGTCAGCTTGCATCGTGTGAAAAATGCCACTGCTGCAGGAGGAAGGAGGAGATGCACACACACACTAACTAACGCACACTTAAGGTTGCACACACACAACCTTTTTTCTCTCCTTACAGCCCGTCTGTCACTGTTAAAGAAGTCGCCAGCTCCCGTACTGCCGAGAGAGCGTCAAGGAGAGAGGGAGCGAGTGTGTGAGCGGGTGGGCGGGCGGTGTTATCCATTTTTCATGGACAGGACGGCTAATGCCAGCTAATGAGATGGAGGTTTTCGCTGCAGTGTAGCGCGGGGACTTGGACAGTGTGACACCAGATGGGATCGCAGAGGACAGGAAGGTGTGAAGCCGACAGGTCGATGCGTGAACCACATCGATCTGTGGAGTGTGCGCCGTAACGATTCAGAGATTCATTGATCCGACTCCTGCAGATGGGGGACAACAGTTAAAAAAATATATATATATATATAAATAATTACCTCTGCCAACCAGTGCAGTTTTAACTTACTTGTTTCCCCTTTTATACATATTTAACCTTTGACCGCTGAAATCGAATCAGTTAAAAGGAGGGTCAGTCATTTGTTTCTGAGAGACTTTCTCTACTCCTTTTTGTTGAAATCATATGTACGTTCTGATTGCCGTTAATAAATAAAGTTCTATCGAGAAAAAGTTATAAAAAGACATTGTTTTATGAGTGTGGCTTTGACGAGATGGCCCAAAGGGAGGGTATGGGGAGCGTTATTGCACGTTCTCCAACCTAACCATTAACCCTGAGCTTTAATCTCTGAATCCAAGTGATAATGGGAGAAAATGTCAAGAAGTTCCGGAATAAATATTAAATATAACATTCAAGAGGCAAAAGACCGTGACCTTGACCTTTAACCTTTAACCACCCTAATCGAATCAGTTCATCCTTGAGTCCAACTTTATGTCTGCACCAAATTTAAAGCTCTTGAGATATCGTTTTGACAAGCCAGGGATGTACAGAGGTTCCTGTAGGACATAATTCCCATTAGGATAAAAATATTCATATTCTTTATTAATCTACATAGCATAACAACCGTTATTATAAACAGAATATATGCTATAGCAGCTATTTAAGTGGGTGGGGCTTAGCAGTAGGTCCATGCAGGTCCTGGTTGGCCTTTTCCATACATGACAGGATGTCAAGAGAATAATTGTTCCACCTTTATGGACCTATTTGCATGAGTCGTGTGTATTTTGATTAAAAATGTCACTGCACACACACCAGCACCAGCTGCTGTCCCCTCCTGAACTGCCATGTCTCGCCCTGTCTCCGCCTCATCCACTGGTCCCGGCACGCTCAGTGCCTTCCTAAGCAGGGCGGCCTCTGCTGCAGCTCCCATTATAAAGAGCCAGAGACACTTCCTTGACACCGGCCTGGCATTTACATTGATGGATTTATTGACATTTGCCGTTTTTATTTATTTTCTTCCACCAGCGCGCCGCGGCTCTTTATGAAAACGTCCGCGGGTCTCAACCCCAATTCTGAAAAACCCTCCCCTGCAACGCACCGCCCGGATTTTGTGCGTTTGGATAAACAACAATATTGTGCGCTCACAAGCCCACACATCAGCATGCAGGGAACACTCTGCCTGGGCCACCGCTCGCATACTGAGCTGCTGCTGCCTAGGCTGTTCCAGCTTATGGATATCCTCCCCCCCAAAAAAACCATAGACACGTAATTACAGCATATTTTGAATATCGTAAAAGCGTAAAGTTGTAATGGAAGTTGTATTTCAGAGAATGGGCCGGCTCGAATAGCAATGAGCTGTGAATCTAGCGGCTGCCGAAGAGGAGACACGGAGTCCATTAATTAGCTCCCTCGCTCTGCAGCGTGGAAATAGGGAGAGATCTGAGGCATCGATAACTAATGTGCCAACCGGCATTTCTCAGGTATGGTTTACCCAGTCTACACACACACACCATGCAGGGCTGGGTTTGGACAGTGAGATGCCTTTAATGAGGGAGCTGCAGGCAAAGACACACACACACACACACACCCACACCCACATGCAAAACATCCTCCATCAGTGCTGCTGTCTCACCTCATTTCGCTCCTTGCTGCCGTCTGTCTTTGTTTATTTGGCAGCGACCCCTTGAATGGGTCCCCGTGTAAAACTCCCCATCGCACACTGCTGCTCGCTTTCACTCCCGGCTCCCTGGGCCAGATTAAAGCAGCACCTGGACGTTTTACTGCATTTACTACTACGTTTTACTGTGTTGTATTTCTGCCATCAGGTCAACGCCAAGTTATGGGGGAGGAAGCTTTTACATTGTACCTTAGGTGATTCTTAAAAAAAAAAAAAAAAAAAAAGCCACAACAACCCTGCTGGCTTGCACGACCGCGAGGAGCGAGACTAGCCGTAGCTTTACTGCGATCCAGGAGGATTCACCGGATATAAATTGAAAACGCCAACGTGCCATTTTCCATCAAATGCATTTTTTCCTTTTTCAACTCGACACCCCGTCAAGAGCCGAGCGAGGGGAGGTGTGCATTTTTCGGGAAATGTCAGAGATGTCACCGAATCACAGGTAATGAGGTCTCTCTCACCTCTCGTCCTCCTGTTTGTTCTGCAGAATGTGAAATACCCCGGCTCTGTTATCTCCGCAAACAAAACGGTCGTGTCAGGCAGGACGACCAGAGGCACCGGTGCTGGGAATCCACGACAGCTTTTACGTTTTTTTGATTCTCAACAGCTCCGCGTGAAGTCGTCTTTTACCGTGTTTTTTACATACGAGGTCATGTGTCCTCGAGCGGTGGGACGAGGCGATATCTTTGCAATGCTTACAGGTATTTGAAGGGTAAAGGGGACCCGGGAACGAGGCACCTCCATCGCCCGTGTGTGTTGTGGAGGATAACTAGCCCCTGGGGGGGGGGGGGGGGGGGGTGAGGAAGGAGGGATTGTTCTGCAGTAATAAAGTGGGGCTTCAGCGGGAGACGGAGAGAGCGACTGAGTGGAGAGAGAGAGAGAGAGAGAGAGAGAGGAACGGTGCACAAATGGGAATAAAAAGGAGGAGAATTTAAGACGGGCGATGACGGAGAGCAAACAGGAGCAAATAGGCGGCAATGACCGATGGGGGGGAAATTAAACAAAAGACGTGCGAGACAAACAAGAGGGAAAGCGCTGGAAAGCTTGTGGGCAAGAGGAGAGGCAGAGATAATGTTAGAAACAGGTCAGTGAACATCATTCCTCCATCCCCCCCCACCCCACCCGCCGCTCCACCACAGGCAGCGCCGCTGTCAAACCGAACTACAGCACATCTCCGTCTCCCACCTTCCCGGCCGCCCCCCCCCCTCTTCATTTCCTTGCCCGTCGTCCTCCTCACTTTTTTTTTCTCCACTCGTTTCTTTTCCCGTCATTCTCTGCACATCACCCCCCCCCCCCCCCCTTCTTCCCCCGGAGAGCAGTGAATATCAAACGGAGCTCAGACCTGGCTGGCAACGTGCCGACACCTGCCGTCGAAAACTGCTTCCTCCTCTGCGGGCAGATTCGTGCCGCCTGTAAGCGGCCACGCGGCTCCGACGTGCCCCCGCGCCAAGGTCGAGTTCGACCCCGACAGTAGCGGGTTTCACATCCACCTACAAATAGTGGAAAACCGCACGTTTCTGTGACGCAGCCGTGAAGGAAAACATGACAGAAAAGGTCATTATAGCTGTTTTTCAGACCTGAACTCCAGAAAATGGCCTGACAATAGGGACGGACCCTTTTCAGAACTTTCCTTTTCAGATGCGAAGAACGCAGCAGGAAATCGCCCGGGTCTCACATCAACAGAAAATTGTATTATAAAAAGTGAGGATGCCAAACGCATGGCTAAAACCACAAATGGCAAAAGAGCAAATATGAAACATTTCTTATCAGCTCATGTCTGGCCGTCGATTTTCAAACATAGCTCACAAGGCCAGTGTTTGTGCAAAGGGGGAACATGCCTCCTCCGTCACGTTGGCCTCACGACTAATCGCAAACCCCCGCCTCTGCCCTTCGCTAACTCAGGGGATGACCTCCAGCAATGGCCGCTGCCGGTGACCGTCACGTCTGCTTGAGCAGCTTATGGAAACCCGCGCGGCGACAATGAGGCGCTCGCAGTTGACCGGCCCTTCACCCGGTGTTCTGTGACGCCGACACAAGAGCCTCCCCCCCGCGCGAGTCGTCCTAACATCCTCTCCACATCTGCTGTCAGTGCGCCGGGCGACTCCTGCTCCGCATCCGGCTCACTTCACTGTGCTTCATTACAGCTCAGGGAGATTTTGAACAGGTGTTGTGCAGAAGTGTCCTATCCTTAGTGAAGAGCTTAATATTCCGAAAAAAATAGAAGCAACACATGATCCATCTGGTGATTCAGGGAAACTTTGAGCACTGAGAAAGACGCTTCTTTGTAAATCATGAGTCACATTCTTTCAACTGGAGTACAGAGATGGATCCTGAATGAGAATAGATCTACGTCACAGCTACAGAGGCAGAAGCGTGTGAAGGTAAAAAGGTTTTTTAAAATCCAGCTTGAGGTGTGAAGCAATCTGCACCAAACCACATGGAGAGTGATAAATGTCCTTATGAACCCTCCGAGCTTAAGTGAAAACCAACCCTCATACTGCGTTTTATCTTATGATCTAATAAATCTCCAATTTGCAAAGATCGATCCCCCCCCCCCCCAAAGGCAGTTTTCTGTGGTGATCCACTTCTGCTTGAATTAGGGTTTTCCTGCACGCCAGTGGAATTGCATTTTGGTCGTTTGAGGCCATTTGATTGGAAAGAAATCAGCGTTGACTGAAGAGAGCTCAACGTTTCTCTGCTTCTAAACAAAGGTTTTTGAAATCAGAGCATCTCTGTGTACAAGAATAAAGGCTATGTGTGTGTCCTGATGAACAAAAGTAATAATTACGTTCCGATTTAAATCCCACAGGAAACTCGACTAAGCAGATCTTTTTCAGCCGCTATCATAAACACTTGTATTGATAACTACCCTTTGTCTGGGGGGGGGGGGGGGGTGGTCAACAAAATCCCTTATGAAGTCCAAAAGCTTATTCCTCAAAAGCTTCACTCTATCACAAGAGCCGGCATTGCTTCACAAACCATCACTTATCCTTAACGCCGCTTTAGGGAAGTGAACGCTTGGCGCCTCCAGGGGGGGGGGGGGTGGACAGGTTTCTCTGTCAGGTGGGGAGGTAGATGGTATTTATCTTGTCATCGGAGACGGACGGGGGATTTATTTAAGGTGTTAAGAATGCCAGGATGGATGGTAGGGTGTTAAGGACGGCTGTCTCATGACCGGTCACATAAACAGCGAGCGCACGGGGGGGGGGCTATTTAGCTAATTTAATGTCCCGCCTGCTCAGGACGCCACGGTGAGCTCCATCCTGACAAGTGCATCGACGTCTACAATGTGCACCCCCCCGGTAGGATGGGATGCAGGTGTGTGGTTTCCTCTCTGCAGGGGGACAAACGGATAACAATTGCTCGGCAATCAAAACAAGCAGCAACCGGAGGTGAGCACGTCAGCTAGGAAATCAGGAAAATAACCAACGGAGAAGACCGAGGAGCCGGAAAATCCAATACAGCTCCGTGCTCGTTGATGTCGCCCGGATCTCCTCTGAGTGCCTCGTCAATGACGGGGTCGCAGACGGCGTGACAAGGCCGCGAGTTATTTCGGGCTCCCCCGCCGCTCAGCCGCTCGACAAGCTGACCCCTTGTATTGCCAAAGCCTGGCGGGTATCGATCGGACCCTCCTGCTGCTCCAGGTGTCCTTCCTCTCATCCAATGAGGCCCCGGCGGCGCAGCTCGGGGGGGGAAGAGGAATGAACCCTCGGAGGATAAAAAGAAAATTGCCTCGTCTGGCTCCAGGTGGGCGTCCTCTCACTGTGGCTTTTTGAGGTTATACATCTTACGCTGTCTGTTTTTTGTCCTTCGATTGTTTTGTTGATGCTCAATCTGTCCCTCGCCCCTTTTCTGCTCTATTCTTTTCGCCGATGGGCAAGGTGCATCAGGATGGAGAGCCTTCAGCCCCCACAGCACCTTCAGATCATCCTCTTACAGTAGTTTCCACCCCCCTCCACAACAAGCTCTTACCTCCAACGGGAGATAAGTGAATGGTAAATGGTTTGCATTGATATGGAGCTTTTCTCGTCTTCATAGGGCCATTCAGGGTTCAGTATCTTGCCTAAGGGCACTTCGGCGTTCGGATAGAGATGAGTGGGATCGAGCCGCCGACCTTCTGGTTGGAGGACGACCGCTCTACGACCCGCTCTACCCCTCAGCCACAGCCAGCCCCCCTGCGATATGCAGAGAAACCCGGCAAGACCTCGGATCTCCAGATGAGCGGCGCGGCGAGACAGGGACGTTACTCAACTGGCAGTTATTAAAAACAAACGCAATATATCTCTGCTCCCATGAAGAAGCTTTCACAGCCTTAATATCCCTTCCTCTTCATTCATACAGAGATGTTTTCATAAAATATGAGCTGCAGCCACTTTCCTTTTACACCCGCATTGTTTATAAGAGTCTTAATTTAAGCTTACACGACTTTTATATGCTGTTCATTTGCTCGTCCCTCTGCATTCAGACTCACATATTGTGCAGTGACTGTGAATGGTGTCCTCGATTTAAAAGCCTTTTTTTTTTTTCATTAATTAAATAAACATAATTACATTGAACATAGTATTTTCAGTCGTGGCTTATTTATAAAAACTATATGTGCAACAACATTATCTATTTTTTCTTTCCAGATTGTTTTACAGTGAAAATAGCCAATTCCACCTTTTTTAAGATGGAAACACGACGGCTCAAAAAACTGTAATAAAGAATATGCATCACATTTTAAAAAGGAAGTTGTGTATCGATCTCATTATAAACAAAACTCTATGAAAATTATACTTAGGCCTGTTCACTAAAGAACAGTATTTAGAGGCAAACTGAATTTTTTCTGTCACAGCCTGTGTGCTCAATGTTTAATAGGGAAACAGACAGAATTTTCCCTTTTTACAGACAATTTCATCTGTAGTTGCGCACGTATTCCAAAAGCCTATGATTTCCAGATGAAACGCAAAGTATTGAGCAGTACCACTAGAAATCGTAAGGGGGCAGTGTAGCCAATAGTCCAAGCTACACAAACATGGGACCCGAGGAAGAGGTTGAAATTCTGGCGACACGATAACAGAACGTGCTAAAAAGATTTGATCCCTTATTCATTTCGTGACACACGTGGTTACCATGGCATCACCGGATTCATTAATCCAGCTTCCATATGTAATGCAATGAACTTTATTTTGAGGAGCCATGCATTTGCATATCCCGTGTGTCCCAAGACTTTTAATGTGAAGCAGCCGCGGCAGCATGTTGTATTTCAAATTAGAAATGATTGCAGATCTAAATTCTGCGCAGGTATTTTGGAACCTGCCACCATGAATACAGACTATTGGATTGCACAATTCTCATATGAATCTTTATTCAATTGAAAAAGTATCTTAAAAATAAATCTCTTTCTCTGTGTTTTCTATCTGAAGAAAACTCAGATACAAGAACGCAATGATCCCACTCTGAGGTAATGGGAGACACTGGCCACCTCAATGTTATTCGGTGTGACTTGTTCGATGACCACAGTCACGCCATCTTTATTTTCTCCACTGGGAGACAAATGAGCCATTCGGCCTCCCCCTCCATTCTGTCAAAAGGTTAAGCAGTAAAAGAAAAGGAAAACCATGAGAGCTAATTTAATTGCAAACAGCCAAAGTTATGAGAGGTAATTACTGCCGACTGACTGAGAGAGTTGTGCAGTCTCACTGACAAAGCCTCCATCATGGTTATTTCCAATGGACTGATTCATTTATATGATTTTGGGCGCTGAAAAAAAAGCGCCATATTGT
The DNA here is from genome assembly GCF_947347685.1 of Pleuronectes platessa. Taxonomy (NCBI): domain Eukaryota; kingdom Metazoa; phylum Chordata; class Actinopteri; order Pleuronectiformes; family Pleuronectidae; genus Pleuronectes; species Pleuronectes platessa. The sequence continues at coordinate 7,937,397 of NC_070649.1, forward strand.
TCTGTCTACTGGGAAATTTATGACGGTGTCACACACACACACACACACACACACACACACACACACACACACACACACACACACACACACACACACACACACACACACACACACACACACACACACACACACACACACACACACACACACACACACACACACACACACACACACACAATCGTCTGGAAGCCTTTGAGCCGCCGCGCCTTCTCCCAACAGATCAATTTCAGAAAATCTCAATTCTGAATCAATACGTCCTCTTTTCATCCACAAAGAACTTTTCCGCTTTTGCTCTTTTGGATTTCACCGCGCTGCTACGTCAGATGTCATCGGCGGAACAAATATTTGAGGAGGCTACAAAGGGGGCCGGTAGAAAAAAGAAAAGCGCAGGGAGAAACAGAAGGCTGCCGGCTTAAATCAAACCGAGCACTGGCAGCTTTTTTCCCGCAGACGCACCGCTCAGGGTAGAATGCCTCCACCTACACCCGGCTTGTGAAATGAATAGCATCTGCAGGCTATTATGACAAAGAAAGGGAGAGCAGGGGAGGACCAGGAGTGACGGAGAGTGAGAGGCAATGGAAGGCTGCCGGGAGAGTGTGGGTGAAAAGTCTGTGGCAAAGAAGAGGCAACGACAAAAGAGAGAAGGGTGAGCATTCAAGAGAGGAGACGGGGAAAGAATTTGATTTTCTGTTTTTGGTTTTGTGTCTGTTTCGGTCTCTGCCCCCTATTTCCCTGAGGGTGAGAGTCAGGAAATCCACCCACCTTAAACCTTACCTTCATTTTCCACACTACCTTACTATCTATGACGGAGTATTACTGGAAGCTTAGAGGGACAAACAATCCTAGAATTTGAGAAAAAGTCTGCATACTACAAGAAGTGTCATTTTAAAGGGGGAGATTGACTAACCCTAAGCCTAAGATCTAACAATAGAGGAAAACATTTAACATAATACATAATGTATTTTTGGCAAGTTAAAGAAGATGAAGACATCCCAAAAAACGCTAACACGATAAATGTTATGCTTTTCTCTTTTTCTTGAGAAACACTGAGCTAAAACTGCATTTTCTTTAGAAATCAGAAATTTGGTTCAATATTAAATACAGGGTTAAAAGTGCAAGTTCTTCGAAACCAGAAAATGTCTTTACAAATTCTCAAATACTGAGGTTAAAGTGCAGTTTCTTTAAGAATGTGTCGCATCTTGTTAAATGATACTTAAATGAAGGTTATTCAAATGATGGAATACTTAATCTTTTGACTCATCGGCTCAACATTACCATAAGCGTCGGGCTTTTGAAAATATTGTGGAAATACTTGGTAGTGGTCGAGGTCAGAATTGGTTTGATATGTGTTTAATTCAACAGAGTTTCATAGAAGAGAGAATTCATCTTGAATTTGGATGGAGAAGGAGCGAAATAATTTTTTTCTGGAAATATTCCAACTCTTTTCCTTTTCAATTTATTCTCCAGTTTTAGTTTTGCTTCGATACGGCTCTTATACCCTGTCGTAACTTCCAACCTAGTCATGAAGGATCCTCGTATTTTGTCTCATTCTGTCCGACAAACTTGTGTACACCAACATGCACGCTCCTGAGCGCACAATGCTCTTTAGCTGGGGTTTCATCCTTAATCCCCCCCTCTTTCCCGAGCTTGTTTTCCCACTGTAAGCCCCGTGTGGTGTGGCTGGGATTCTGCTGGCCCGGTCTCCCAGCTAGATATTATAGCTAATCCTGGCAGAAAGACAAAGTGACACGGAGAATGAAAAGAATGAAAAGAGAAGAGAGAGCAAGATTAGAGGAGAGGGGCCAAGCACTGCCACCGGCTAGCGGGCGGTGAAACACAGAGAGGAGGGGAAGAGGAGGGGGAGGAGGAGACTTTGACTACTGATACCTCACTAATGCCCCCACAATCCTCCCTGTCTTGTAGTGTCTCCTCCCGACGGACGGCAGCGCTCCATTTCTCAAAAAAAAACTTTAAACCGTTCCTAATTTGCATCCAAGTCGCATTAGGAAATAAAATCTGTCTCTAGGAGTTATTAATACTTGTGGTTTATGTTATCAGTTTCACGTGTGAGGCAGAACACAGTGGAGACAAAAGGGCATCCTGCTGAATACCTGTATAGCAAAGGGTGGAAGTTTCTATTAAATATTCCTACAGAGTCTCTCTATGCAACGCTTCAGTATCTCGCTTTACAAAATGCAGACTGGAAGGAGCCAGGGATCGAACCACCAATGTTCTGTTCAGTGGACGGCCCGCTCTACCAAGCAGCCCGGCAGACTTAAAAAAAATGGAAATGAAATGAAGATTATCCAACCAAACTTTTCAATTGCTCTTCCCAGGCTCGAGAACCAACTTTCATACCGAAGCACGCACAATGACTTTATTTAAAACTTTAGGTTAAATAAATTCCAACGATTTCCCTTCACTGCTACCGAGACCATCATGTGCGTTGTCCTCAGTGACTAAACAACCCGGCACCTTGAAACGTCTCACCACCAAACAGACACGGAAGCAGGTGCTATCCTAGCGTTTCACCTGCGGTGGATTTACACCGGCTTTGTGGCTTTGCCGCTGCCGCGTGTGTCCTTGTGTGCATCCAGCGCAGATTAAAAGCCTCTATTCCAACTCCTGGGACACAAAGCAAACATTTGGCTCTGCCTGTAAAAGACGGCCATGACTTTATGATGGTCATTTCAAAAGGGGATTGTGCCAAACATGCTGCGTGATATTAATCCTCCGCTGGGGGGAGAGTCAGTGGCTTGTTTGTCAGTGATAGTTAATATACACAGAGAAAAATCTAACTGTAGAACAGGGAGAAGGAGTTTTTTTAATTAATCTGTTTTTCTGATGAGAATTCCGTAGAGTAGAAAGACAGAGAAACCTGAAGGTGAATTACTGCAGCATCGCAAACCAAAGCACGTACGCATGGACAGATCACACCGATCAGACACTTTCTCTTGCTTGACCAATCCAAAAAAGTCTGTGTGCGTCTGTGTGTGTGTGTGTGTGTGTGTGTGTGTGTGTGTGTGTGCACAGGACAAACACTGCAGCGCCTCGTCAGTGGAAACCAAAGAGACGGATGCTGCCTTGGCTCCGTGGCTCAAAATGGTCTCAGTTGGCAACACCCCCTCTCTCCCAGATCAGCCTGGATGTATTATTGATTTATGTTTCTGCTTCACGCCAGCAATCCCTAAGAAAGTGGAAGCGTTCGGAAATTCTACTCGACTGTGCGGGGATCAGAGTGTAACGTGTCAGCTTGTGTGTGGGAGCAGCCCGTGTGTGTGTGTGTGTGTGTGTGTGTGTGTGTGTGTGTGTGTTAGGGGCTGAGGTATTAACCGGTTAGTATTTTTTTCCAAAGCGTAATCTGGGCAGACAGCAAAACACATTCTTCGGTGATATGGCAGCGCTGCCTGTGAGGCCTAATTATAATGTTACCCGTTGGTTTTTACAGGAGATTTAACTGGCCAATGTGACACAATTAGAAATCCACACTTTTTTTTTTCTTTTTGTTGACCGAGTACAAGCGCTCAGAGTGAATCTCTTCCCTGGAAATTGGGGGAACAAACTGGGTCTTATGATAAACCCAGGGGAAAAAGTCGGAACCCCGATTGCGGCTCAATCAGCTCATTCCTCCCCCCCGGTGCCCATGTGCGACTTATTAAAATCAGTGCAATTCCCGTGAGTGACACGTGTACCCGGCCAGAGCGGAGAGAAATAAGAGTCATTCCAGGAAAACAGTCGCTGGGGCAATTTAACGATTACTGCAAACGTCAGGTGATTCATGGTGACCCGGGATGCCTCTCTGCACAAACAGCACTAACATCAACTAGAGTTTAACGTGCATGTCTTCGGGGGAACAGTCACTTTCATTGATCACGGATTATTTTCACATATGTCATTGGTTCCGTCCATGAATCGAGAAAACAACGAGCAGACCACTCACGTGTTGCTGTTCTATCATTTTCACAACTTTAAACTATCTGGAATCTGAGCTCAAATGTATTTCCAGCTATGGAACCCTGTGGAATATGTCAGGAACATATTTTTACTTCAATTGTCTTAAGCTGTGGATATAAAAGCAGTGTCACACTCTATTTTTATGGGAAACAAAGATAGAGGGGAGCGACTGCAAATGTTCTCTGAGGATTTTGAACCCCGACATCAATTAGTCAAAGGGAGATGGTTATCTTGGTGAAATTCTGCTACGTTAAATTATGTTCTGTAATTATCCTTTTTCATTTCATAATTAAATACTGGCTACTTTAACCTGTGCTGAACTCAAAACATAATTTACATGAAACAGTACGAATATTCAAATACTTAACTCAAAGTCAACTAAAAGTCTTGTATTGAACAATTATCCCCAGTAAAAGTACAAAAGTCTTAACAATGCTCAATGCAGAACATCATAATATTATATTTTTAATATATCTTTATTTTGTTTCGCAGAAAATATCTATATTTTATTTGCTTTACGATCCTATTATTACTGTTCCATCAATTTGTAAGCATTATTTTACTTTTACAGGTAATAATTGTAGTAACTAACTACTACAAAGTAATAACTACTTATCTATGTAGGAATGTTACTATAGGGTGATTTTTCATTATGGATCGTTCCACATATTGTTTCATTGATTAACTAATTTAATTGTTAGTAAAAATCTTGAAAGGATGAGAACATTAATAAAAAATAACTTCATCAGATGACATGATTGGAATTTGTGCTCGAAAAATCCCTTCCAGTATAAATACTTTATCAGCTCTCCGACTATTTTCTGCGTAGAACCACATCTTTGAGGTCAACTGCCGCTGTGGAAAACATTAAGTGGTATAAGAAGGAAATGACTTCTGTCCTAAAGTGTGTGGAATAGAGAGAAAACCAGGTAAAGTACATATACTTCACCTTGGCGCAGCACTTGAGTAAAAGTTTCTCAGCAGAAGTAAAACATCTGGTACATAAGGTCATAATGGGCCCGTTTCGGTCCTAACTCTCATTATAGAACCCTAGAGATAGAATATATTATGTATAAAACCCTTGAATCCTTGAGAAACCAAACGTCCACTCCTCCATCATGTTGAGTTCAGGCAGTACTTTTCATAGTCGTGGTATTTGCAAAGGGCTTGTTGACCTTGTTGCTTGAGGCTCAATGCGTCCCATTTGAGTATAAGCCTTTGAAACCTCTCAATCACATGCGTTCTTGTCTCCATACAAAGTTAACATAGCATGTTTCCAGAGTATATCTTTAGTTATGAGTAAAACACATACTCCAGGACGGGGGAAACGAAAAGCCATTGTTCTCAGAGAAGTAAGACGCACTCTCTGCAAACTACATTAAAATGCTGCAATCGCACAATTCATCAGCATGCGGCGACGAGGGGGTGGCACAGAATTAGCCTCGTGCGGTGGCTTTAAAAACCAAAAGCCCTCCGCACGGCTTTTTCAGCCTCTGACAGAACCGTCAGATTTTATGTTCCCATAAAGCAAAGGCTGCTCATATCTTTTTTTATGACATTTCGGGTGTTGTGATTTACGGGAGGCTGGTGCTGCGCTAATGGCCGTCCTACACCGGCATGCTTTAAGATTATTTTATGGTAATTCGGTTTTTGCCTCATGCCAACGGAAACAAGATGTCCTTATCGGAGGAATCACTTTTACAATGGATGGAGGCTTTAACAGTCAGGTGAAATTAATGAAAAATGGTGAATGATGGAAGAGGCAGAGGGATTTAACAATCCAGCATGGCTTCAGCATGTACTCCTTTCAAATTTAGAGAAAAGTCCATTCAACGCAGACTCAAAGCCCCTGACCCTCCCATCACACTACACACATCTCCACAGTTTTCAAGCAACAACAAAATTTAGAAATTTTAAAAAGCTGCCCATGTTTGAGTTTGACTGTGATGTATGGACGGGGGGAAATGATGACATTCTCAAACCATGAAACAAGCTGTGTATTCAATTTGGGATCCACATCCTTCGGGTGCTGCGGTTGAAGGCTCCTCCAAATGCAGCCGACTAATGTGTCCTAGTCATAGCTGTAGCCTCAGTCGGGTCGTTGTTCTAACATCCCTGCTCTTGTAAACTGACATCTTCTCCCTGCTCTTCAGTGATTTTAAGTTTCTTTTCAACATCTGGCACTCATGAAGAATTCATGGTACCTAAGTTACTGTGTGTGTGACCCTCCCAGAAAAATACGTGAAAAATATATGAACTCTCCTGGACCGACATGCCCTGTACCTACAAGGCAACATCCCTTCCTTTGCCCCATTGCCCCCCCCCACAATACTCCAGCCCTCCACTCAGTATAAAGAAAAACTACTAGCATCAATGTGGACTTTGTGTGGCTGTAATATAAAAAGACACTATAGCATGAGAGCTGTTTACAAACTGGTCTGAAGGCTGCGTTTTCAGTTATCTGCGTTATGTAATGACAAATGTGACTTTGTTTTTTTCCGGCTTCCCTAACTTGTGCTCTGTATCGACTCGGTTGTATCTGGAGCCAGCTGTTAATCCAGGCTCTGAACATCTGTCTGGAGCAGGAATAAAACAAGTGTAGTCTCCGGGAACAAAGTCACTGTCGCCACCTTACATATATTTGGTAAAGACAAAAAAGAAACGTCGGTCATGTGAAACCAAAGAATCCCATATGGGTAAAATTAAAGTTTTTTTTCTTAATCACTAAAGAGATGGAGCAGAATCAATTCTCGGCCTCTACTGGAACGAAAGGGGATTAAGTTTAAAGCAAAGCACTGAGAGCACCAAAGCAATCAATCCCTCACAGGTACTTGCTGGCAAAAAAGCATCAATTCAAAATGTGTTCAGGTAAGTGAAGTCGACAGCTCGCCGTCCACGAGTGCACGTTCCTTCCCGGTTAATGTGCCGTCCCGGTGATGTGCGGGATCCACGTCCACGCTGTACAACTGACAGCTCAGGTGCAAACACACTGGCTGTTCCAAAAACCCATTCCCCGTCAAGGGTTCAATTGGAACGAGGCTGAATGAGAGTGATTTCATTTGTATTTGTTTTTCTCCTGTCATCCCTCGTCCCCCCCCACGCACTCTCTCAGAAGGCCCCGTCTGTCTCCATGGCGACCAAGCAGTAACTCAATCGGAGCTCCGGAGCCCCCCCCCTCCATCGCGTTGGTCAACACGCAAGCCCACAAATCAATCACAGATGAATCGCGTTCAACAGATGTACTCTCCCCAGCCCTGGCAACTGTCAAGTTCAGATGCTCCGAAATTAGCTGGTGATCTCCTAGGAAGAGGAACACTGGCGGAATATTCATGCGGCGGTCGGGGTCAACGCTGCCACAGAGGAACAGGGCGACCTTCACTGGTGTAAATAATCCTTCTTTAATAAAACGGCCGAAAAGTGACACAGCGCTTTGGTCGCGAGGAACGTGAGGAGTTTAAAATGTGAAACCTCTCGGGTCGCTTCGCGGCAGCAGCAAACAATATCGGGAATGATAGCTGTGTCCTATGGTAGATTAGCATTAGCCACGCTTCTCCCCGTGTTTGTGTTTGGCCGATTTGAGCGGAAGCGTGGCGAAAATGTTAAGTGCATTTATATGCAGGCGCCAATGGGACTGTGACTGAGCCGCAGCCTCTATACACTCGCCTGCTTGTTATGAGCAACGCGACACAGGGACTGTTTCACCAGCAGGATAATAACAGTGACGACGGGTTTGTATCCACGATCGCATCTCGTTGGCGACAGGGAAGAGAGCAAGGGGAAGGCGCTGAATCCCAAACAGGTTCACATGCCCTGAAAATCCTCTGACGCTCCTTCGGGCGTCCCCTCGTCGAGGCAGAGGAGATCCGTTTGGAATTTGGTGCCACGCTCAGTTGCAAAGCAAGCCAATCCAGGGTCCCTGTGGATTTAAAAAAGGCTTTGCTCGGATTCAGGCTTCCCCGTCACAACTCAGCATTCCTCCCGGTCGCAGTGTAAGATCAAAAGTTTGTTGGAGACTTAAGTGCGGGCGCGTGAGGCCAGAGTCGATGGAGGAGTGTGGCCTTTGTTTCCGAACTCATAATATGGTCAGCAGTCGCCTGGGCTGTATTGAGTTGTTGCCGGAACGCGCCCCGGCCCAAAGGAGCGGCTTTAAGCCCAATTAACTGATAAATGCATTCTGGCGGGGAGCTGGCAGACAGAGAGAGATCAATGGAGCTGAATTGAGAAGTGCGGGCTGGAAAGACCAGCCCTCAACCGGATACAAATGGTTACAAGCCCCCACATGAGGGCACTAACTGTTTATGTGCCCTTGAGCAAGACAGTGTGATACCAGGACTGCTTTAGAACATACAGTGTTGTACACGGAGAGTGCAGAGAAATAGAAAGTGCATCCCGCCTCGACCATTGGCAGGTATCCATGTTTAACAGTCGTCACGCTGACAAACGAGAGGCTGTTCTGTAGCCCCCCCCCCTGCACTGGATACACAGAACTAAACAGGTTTACAGAAAAGACGTGTGGAGACACACACACAAATACAGGTCGCAGGGGGGAGGCGATCACTGGCTAATTGGGAGAGTGGGTGCAGTGGGAGCAGGACATGCCTGTCAGCACCTGGGTTAGTCGGCTCCTCATCCTGCCCACATCACCCAGGAGCCTCTCACACTTCCTCATGCATTATGGAGAAGCTCTGACACTCCGAGAGAGAGAGAGAGAGAGAGAGAGAGAAAGAGAGATGTTGTCCAATGACTGAGTTGATGCCGGGAGTTACCGCGAGCAGGATGTGCAGATCCTTATGTGCAGACCCAGTGTTTTCCTCATTACACTGGACAGACTTAGCGTGAAATTGCCAAATTTGAATCCAAAACAGCAAAGCAAGAGCCAGAACATGAAGCCGTGGTTTACACAGTGGGATCTGCGGCGCCCTGAGGTGCCATGAGGCCGAGCCAAGGCCAAGACTTGTTTATTTCCTTCCTCGTTTTGAATGTCTAATTCATTTTATGATAATTTCAAACGTATCAAAACTAAACGGATGTGAGGAAATCACACTAGCAAAAAAAATAAACAAGCTGCAAGCAGGATCGGTCACTTGACAGTCCACGATAGTTTTGGCAAAACACACACCAGTAAGACACGGGGAAACTCTGAGCGAGCAATTCAAAAAAATGACTCTGTGAATGTCCCTTAAAGAAATTGGCTCTCAATCCAGAATATTATTACGGTTGGATTTTCCATTCTGCTGTAGTGTCCTTAGGCAAGTCACTAAACCCCAAATTGAGAGGTCATCAAGAACTGGAAAAGGGCTAAAAATGAAGGATTTACCTTTAATAGCTCCGTCCAAAAGTATTAGATTAATTTTAATGAATCTGTAGGAAAGTCATCAAACTAACTCCATCGTAACTAATTCCATTGCAAGATCTCAAATCTTCCATTCAATTGTTTATAATTCAGCATTTTACAATTCGCAACTTTACCATCTTGGGGCTAGCCAGATTTATTTTTAATGCAACATTTTAAATGCTTCCAAAATTGGTATCATTTAAGTTCATCTCGATTACTGATGCCTTGAGGTAATGTGGATCACTGCATAAAGACTGTACGTTTGGATATTTATATTTATTTAACGTGCCTGCCGTGAAAACTACTGACATATTTCACAGGTTCTGTCAGTTGTCACAGGGGAGGGGGGTTCTTGTCCACTCCCTCCTGCAGTGAGTGTCATGTCGCCGCTTTACTGACAGCAATTGTCACCAGGGATCATCGCACTGAGAAGAACACAAAGGAAGCTATGAAAGGAAGAGAACATAAATAGAATTCAGCCAAACAACTTAGAGTTAAGGAATCTCTCTCGTTGTGATAAAGTAAAAAAAAAAAAACTCAGGTTAACGACGAGTAGCTGTATCATCAGCCGACGGGAAACAGGGGTGAATGAGGCCAAATTCAAAAAGGGCGGCCACTCTGAATGTTCCAATTACTCGCCGTCACAGGGGTGAAACTTTTTCCACGGATCCTCAGATCTCTATCTACCCTTAATCATCCGTGAAACGCTTGTGCTCCCGCTGAGCAACAACCGAGTAATGAGTTAAGTTGTTTCGATAATTGCCTCGACTCAAACTGCGCAATTAAAGGAAGATGACCACAGACGAGATAAAACACAAAGAGGGCTAATAAACAATAACAATGGGTTCGGCCCCGGGCTCCGCCAGGGGGAAAGGACAAACAAAAACAAAAAGATAAAGTGGCACAAAACTTTGGTGCTTTTGTCTCTAATGAACTTAACCAAACAGATTGACTCGCTTGGAACTGTTTTCCCCTGGGAGTCCTGACGGGATTTCTTTGTGGTTGAAATTGATTTGTCGTGAGGGATGTTTCTTTGGCAGAGAGCTGCTTTGAGTTTCAGCAGAATGGTTGGGGCTTGTAACCCCCAGCTATATTTCATATCATTTGTCATCTTACAGGCTGCTGTTGTTCTCCATTTATTCAGTCTCACCCCCCCATACAAGAGTTATCTGAAGACGCACCTTTTTGATCATTCCATCAGACGTTTGAAATCCTGTGTACTTCTCTTTAACGGCAAATATGCATCACTCACATGGCAAAACTCTGATTTTGGGGTGTAAACATATTAATCCATTTCTACTCGGAAGTACAACATGCACCAAAACTGAAAACACCCTCCCGTCTATGGTCCCCTGCAGGAAAGAGGTCCTGCACATTTAAATGTTTTTTTGGGGGCTGTGGAATAAAATATATGAGAGTCCTTTAATTAAATGCATTAATGCTGGTTTTATTATCACGTTTATTGCAAAATTCAGGAAATAATGTGCATTCAGGGGTTGAACATGGCAACTACTTCACACGACATTTTCACTGAAAAAAGTGTGTGTGCTGCTCCTGGAGTTGTGGATAGTAAAGCTATATATAGCACAGCTTTTTCTAGCCTTCTCAAGACAATAAGTGTGTTGTGTATGTCGCATGTGTGTAGGAGGAAGAAATGGATGGTGGTAGATGTTTTTTTAAGCCACATCCAATTTCCAGGAAGAGGCACTTAAGCCTACGTAAAATTAACAGCTCTAGGGCTCATTCCACCTTGTACCAGTCTTGAGCATTTCCTCAAACATATTTAAGAAGCATTAAAGGTTGCGACAGACTTTTCACCCTTAAATTCCAAAGTCAGATATGAGTCCAAGTGCAGGGACAAAAGCTGAGTGCATGCTGCTGAGGCAACTTTCTTATTGTCTTGCTAAGCTTTGAGAAACACTGCCTGTAATTCAAAGTTTTACACAACATAATTGATTTCATAGTTAATTGTTAGATTGAATTCTACTTTTATTCTGTATATATGCAAGTAAGTATATATAGCAAGTCCCTCCTTTAACAGTCACAGGAGGATGGAGCCAATCACAACTTGGGCAAACGGTGGGAATATACTGGAGTAGTTACCAGTTTATCCCAGTACTGACATATAGATATAAACAACATTCAAACTAACATTCTCAAACACACACACACACACACACACATGCAGTTTAGACAACGCAGTTAATGGTTCCTGCGCAAGGATGTAGAGAAAATGAAAGATAGAAACCTAAAGAAGTGATTTGTCTCCATGGTAAAAACCTCTGTGCTCCTATTTAATACTTTTGGATCAAAATCATAAGAATTATTATACCGGCCTATTAAAAACTTCCAAGGCAGCAAGTCATCCTGTTACCCACAACAGCTCACACTTGTTTCCCAACGGACAAAAGCTGCATTGTTCTGATTTGCTTGTTTCGTCGAAGAGACTTATTCCTGCTTTGCCCCTGACATGACTGGCCTCCCGTATTATATAATTAGAATTTTTTTTAAAACAACACGAAACAAAAAGTTAAACCCTCACATCAAAGACTCGTTTTGAAAAATCCATCTCTCCAATTGTAGCTGATTAGAGATTCCTCCAGAGGCAGTCGGGAGGCAAACCCGGTGCCGGGATGCAAATGAGTCCGCCCTCCTCTGTTCTGCTGTAGATGGGAAAACCGGCTAAGGAGAAGGATTAGCAACCAAGGCTCACTTATCTCTTTCTGCATTCCTCACCCGTGCTCTCCTGTCACTCGTCTCTTCTATCTGTTTTCTCTCCCTCAATATCCCTCGTCCCTCCACAGCCTCTGCCCACTCACTCCTTCTCTCCTCATGTCCCAACTGATTCAAGGAGGTTGGAATAGAAAGAGATTCTAATAGAAAAGAGGTTTTGAAACGACAAACGAGGTGTCTATGCTTAATAAACAGCATTGCACTGCACTGCATTTGCAGATCTGTTGTAGGATGTTATATGTTCACGAGAGAAACATTTTTGCGAATGAGAACTTAAGGGTAACACTGAAATGTGGACGTTCTCCATGTCAGAGGTGGATGGTGTTGTGCTACTGCTGCTTCTGAAGGTATTGCCTCTTTAACCAGAAGGACACTCACAGAGCACACATCTCCACCAAGGCCCAACACTCCCCTTAAGAAATCACATTGGAATTCAACAGGCCTGGATTTCAATTTGAGTCTGCGGCTACTTTCACACACTCCCAGATATTGGTTCCCTCAGCATGCCAGTTGATCTTTTTCTATCAAGATCTATGTATGCAAACTAACAGGCAAAAGGAAGCAAACACAGATGAAATCTTATTTAACAATATGCAAAAGTACTAATAAGAATACAGCCACATGGAGGCATCTAATATTTGAAAGTGAGAATCAGTGATGCAGCTGATATTCATGTTATGAAATGCAAATTTGAGGTATTGCAAGTCATGAGTCTGTTGAATAAATAATGAGGCCCGTCTGCTTTACATATTGTGTGAGGTGCTGTTTTTACTTTGAAATTCAATTATATTCGCTCACTTATGAACATGATTTCATTTTGCGATGCAGCACCACGGTTCAGGACACAAACAGAGAGAAGACAAAAAAGTTCGTCGGATTTTTTTTCCCCGTGCACATTTTTATTGCACCCCGTGTTATTTTAGTCTGCGTTCTATTATTCACGTCAAAACCACCTCAGAGAGAGAGAGAGAGAGAGACACTGTTTTCTCTAAAAGCTGTAATCCATCAGTGCAACAGAAGACACAAGAGCAACATAAGAAACAATACCTGATTACTTGTATTTGCTGCATTTAGTTTATTTAGCCCACTTTTATCAGAGTGATGAATGTGGAGATATAAACGGGAGAAAAAGTGTTTATGTGATATTGACCATGTTTTTTTCCCTGCAGGGATCTTTGAAACGAGCCCCGGACAATAGTGCTGTTATGATTCTAAAGGCAAGTTTTATTTTGTAAAGAAATATGAATATTACGGTCTGAGCAGCGTATTCCAATTTGTGTTTTCATTATAAAGCTGGAGGCGTGTTGAGATTGGAATTTGCTCCTCATGTCTGTGTGAAGACCTGGATCTGGGCTGTCTCTATAAGTTAGGACTACAAAACACTGGCAACCTGACCCAGGGTCCGCTGGGATTGGTTCCAGCTCCCCCTGTGACCCTCAAGGGAGAAGCAGTATAGTAACCAGTATGGGTGGTTGGTTGGATGGAAATTATGAGTTTTATGTCAACACCAGATGCATGTTGTGGAAAAGCTTAACTTGTTTTGATGGTCACCTCACACTGCAGTTTCCCTGCTGTTTTATAGAATTGATAGGTTTTGTGGCCATTAATTGTTAGTGACTAGTAACTAGCTGGTCAACATAATGGAGCATTTAGCAGATAAAGAGCCCTGATATTAAACGAGAGTAACCTGCAAAGTCACATGGCAAGAAAGACAACTCCAAATCAAGACTAATGTTGCAACTGAAACTTTGAACTTTATGTGGCTAAAAAAACGTCATGGCTGTTTTCTTAGCTTGTTTCACTGTTAATATGCTGGTGAAGGTTCAGGGAGATATTGTGTGTACACACAAAAGACGCCAGGGCTGTTGTGTGTTAACTAAACTATTGATTGTGACTGCAGTTATTGAAGCACACTGTTTTAAAGATTCACAATCACTGAGAGTGACGGACAGATTACCGGAGCCTGTTTACAACTGGGAAAAGATCAATCTGACTGAGCTGTGATGGGTGGCTAGCTTGGGAACAACCACAAAAACTCCATGAGGAATAAAAGGCTCCCTTTTTGTTGCCATTTTAAAGCGTTCAAATGATTTGTTAAAGAGCAGCAGAGAGATGCCTCCGACCTGGCGTCACCTTCACCTCAAATAATTCCGTCAAAAGCAAAAAAAGACCAATACATTACATGGCAACAAGGATTATCTGATTTATTTGTGATGGTAAAGATTAGTACGGAATGTATTAAATCAAGTTATCTTACATTTTCAGTAACAATCAACACCAAAAAATAAAAATAAAACATTGAGAACCCTCCTTTTTTAATAAGTCTGACTACGCCCATCTTCGAATGTTGCTATTATTTTCCATAGTTGTGTAGCTTTAATGTCACAACATACACAGGGACACAGATTTCATAATACTGCACAAAAGTGACAGAATTCAGAATACCAAAGTAGATCCTTAACACTTTGCAACAACAGCGAAAAAGATTGAAACTATTCCAGTACTTTGAGTCTGTGTGGAACTCGGCTGCAGCAGAGTAAACAGGTGTCAAAGACAGTCTTTGCCTCATTATTCTTGGAATTTGCAGTCAAATAAGGGATCTGAATATATTTTGTTAATACCCAATAACAAAAAAGAAAACACTTCCTGAACAAAACGGTATCAAAATAAGAAAAATTGAGGGTTGAGTGTTAATTCTTAATATGAAAACAAATACTCAATAGTCAAAGGAAAGACATTGAGACAAAAAGGGAAATGTATTTAACCAATGGCTGATGGGCCCGAGAAACTGACTTGTTCCCAGACGATTCATTATCAATTCAAGTGCAATTGCCGATGCGCCGCTCCACTCAGCAGATTAGATTCTGAAAGGATGTGCACAAACGTGTCATTATTCTGGCCCCACACCCTCTGTGAACGTCACACTCTGATGTGTTCCTCTCTTTAGCTTGTCCCTCCGAGACTTTCCTGTCTAAGAAATAAATTCCTCTGCACCTATACCACTTAAATCATTACTCTACCTCTTAATAAACATATAGGATGTGACTTATCCTTCATTTTGCTGTTTGTGGCACCACACATTCAATGAAATTGATCGTGCAACACCTAAATCACCATTTAAATAGAAGTTTAAACGCTTTGAAACAATGTTGATTGTGTGTGTGTGTGTGTGTGTGTGTGAAGATGGTTGGTCATCTTCATAGCTCTATATTTGTACTTTTTGTTCCTCTGATTCTTATTAAATGCACACAATTAAAGCACCATTTAACGTGACGAGGTAAAGCGCTTGGAGACGCCGTTAGTCCGAGAGTTAGCGTGATTGGGTTGCGCGTAAATCAGGGTGCAGATTAGCGCAGTGAGCGTTTCTGCCATTAACGACGGGGATGTGCTGTCTTTGTTTTGTGGACCGCCATAAAATAATAGTGCACCTTAGCTGCGGTGGGATAACCCCCACCGAATGTGCAGAAGTATCAAATTATTAGCAGCAAAGGTCTTGGAGCAAATCCACATAAAATATATTACAGCTCACAATTACTGACGACTTGAGGCAATGGTGGAATTAGAGCTGACAAGTGTCTCTACACATGTACGGGGGAGAATTGTGAAGAATGGCAGTGATTATGCACATTTATTAGAAATCAAGTACACGTATGATTGACCTTTAGCCGCCCACTTAAAAGGTAAGTAGCTGTTTCTACAATGGCTGTTACACATGTGACAGCGATGTAATCCGTTAATATATTACATTATTTATATTTGAATAAAACAGGTTGGACAACACTTCCACCAAAGCGCCAAGGACGTGCAAGAAAACCTGACATATCTTTCCACAAGTAAGCTGCTTCCAGCTACATAGCGAGAGGGCTTCACAGTCAACGTTAGACTAAAGATAGCAGCACTTTTTTCTGTGATGCGGGGGGGGGCTGGCAGCAGCGCAGCATTCCTCATACTTCCACAGATGCTGGAGGAGGAACACGCTGTTCCAGGACAGGGAGGAGAATCGACAAGATGACAGGGAGAGAGAGGGAAAGAAAGGAGCGCGGCGGCTAGAGTGAAAGAGGGACCACAGGAGAAGGATCGCCTTAACATGGTGATGCAACAGGACCATTATCACCCTCGTAAAGGAACAGGATTGTGACAGTTTTATAGATGTGGGATAATGCTCCTCGTCTTGGCAAAATAGCCCGTCAGCCATTTTTGTGTGAGAAGTAGAGTATGTCATCAATAGCAGTAGAGACAATTGTCTCTGTGTGATTGTACATTGCGTACAACAATACCGATAACTGGTGACGCCTGTTTTCTATTTGCTGAGACATGTAAGATATAGTCAGACTACCCAAAGTAAGGCAGGCTTTTATCAGTATATTTTGTAAATAGGCAATTTCTGAAGTTTTATCAGAGAAGTACCAGTCGCTCAAAACACTTCAAAACAAACCTTTGCAGTGTTTGTACGGTGTAAACTCCTATAACAGTAAAAGCACCAGTGCAATCCACATGTGGAAAATAAAAGCAATATCTCAAAGCAGAATTTCTCAAATCCAAATTGTAAAATCCTCATGAGACAACATTGGGAAGTTGTCTTTCTGATTACTATGGATAAACCCAATGACAAAAATATACAAGCACCCTTCCCCCCCCCCTGGCTGCAACAGAGCTCGATTTGAGCAGAGAGTAGATAGTACATCATTGTTAATGTGTTGCGGACTCGCCCTCTTGAACTCCAACCACAGTATATCATAGTCTTATCGTTACAAATGCCTCATTCGCCGGGACCAGCTCTATGTCCCTCTCTGATAAATGTATATTTCACCACCTGCAAAGATAAATCACTCGGCCCCCGTAGCAGCTCATCTCTACCCACACTGCGCCCGCACAGCCTCGCAGAGAAAATGACACACGCACTGACGGACTCTTGACACTTTGCATGAGTGTTCAAGCGTTTCAGCGATGAAGATCATGGGGCGTATTAGCGCCAACACAAGCGCGAATTGTGTGCACGCTTTTTCCGAGATGAGAGCCCGTCTTTGCCCCGGCGAGAGACAGCACTAGGAGTATCTGCCACTGCTGATCTTCCGCTTGTGCCTGCATGGCAACGCTTTACTTAACAGTTCATCAAAACCACTGGGTCAAACGCCCCTGACTGTGTGTGTCGGTGTGTGTTTGTGTGTGTACACGCGTGCACGCATGGGTGTGGATGCCTAAAGGATGCATGTGTGGATGTTTGCCTGTAAGTGCACTGGAGAGGTTTGGGAGAGCTAGCGAATAAATTCAACCCAATGCAAAAGCATAAGAAAAAAAGCACATTCCTCCTTGAAATTGCAGTGAAGCATTTTTTGCACCAGCACTGTGGTTGTTAGTGGATATCGTTTTGGGGGAAAGCATAGGATGATTCTTGGAAACCCTCTTTGGTACATAGAATCAAACCTTTTTTTGCTTCACTTCATGAGCACAGCTTCTCCTCCGTGTGCTCAGTGAGTTTTCGACCTTGATTCTTGAGCACGGTCCAATGTGAGAGGAAAGCCAGATGCCCTTGTTGCCAACCAACCACGTCAATGTCTCTCCAATGGGGGGGCCTCGCTGAGGCCAAACAAACACACGAGCAAAGCGGAATTACATGCATCCATTGAGGTTCAGCCCAAATAGGGCCGTGGACCGGGCATGGCAGCACCAGGGGGTGTTTCCTGTGGAGAGCCAATATCTCCCTGTCTCCACAGGGGTATCGGGTGCTGTGATAGCCACGGAGAGAAAGCATGACAGGAACCATGCAGGGAGCACAGACATAGCCACAGCTATCGGCAGCTTCCTCTAAATAAAATTTGCTATAATTGACATCCAAATAAATAAAATGTAAGTGGAGGACGACTGGCCTTGTTTTCTTTTGCTCCAATTCTTTGCTGTAAAGGTAATAAATGGGCATTTAATACTTTGGTTCAGTACAGCAGAAAAAAAGCCCTGAAAACCTCTCATACCTTCCATGGTGCAGGATGAACATGAAAATCTTTTCACTGATTCAGTTAGAGCTCAGATTGATCGTGATCACTGTTAAGACGAGGTCAATGATCCCAGTCTGAAACTGTGCTAAATTGTCCAAAGTGTATTATATTGCACCCTGATGCGTTGCTTACAGATCCAATCTGATTGGGTTCTTGCCAGACACCCAGTTTACAGTTATACCTTAACTGATGGAATCAGAACTCAAGATACAGCCGAGTGAGCAAGAGATGCTTGTGCAGAGATCTAGCATGAGAAACGTCCTCATGAATATTTCAGTTCTGGTGTCATCTTTGCTCTCAGCCTACCCGTCTCCAGAGGATCTCCTCTTTTGGTAATTATGAGCTCTTCTTAAGGACACAGGTTTTCTGCAGCTTTAAAGTTTTCAAGTGCAATTTAAGACTTTTTCTGAGACCATTATGAAGATGATTTAATGCCTATTTCATGTCCTTACTGGTAAAAAGTTGAAAGGAGGCGAAGACAAATTCTTACAACTCTTGCAAAACCGACATCAAGCTCCACAGACGAAAACAACATCCTCAGTGACTCAAATTACGATTTTTATTGTTTTTTTAAATGTCCATGGTGCACCGCTGTATTTTCAACTGTTTCCCATAAGTCCAAGTGTTAGCCTCATGACAACTGAGTACTGCAAGCATAAAGGAAACATCAGGCATCCCTGCACCCTGTCGGCATCCTAGCATTCTGAAATTATTTACAATTACACCCCTCTCTAATGGGAGAAAAGTATATGTTGGAAAATTGGCAATTAAAGGCAAAACATGATGTGTTTACAGCATGCAGTCAAATCAGACGGGTGTGCTCTGGAACAGGCATACATAAAGCTTTTTGAAATAATCACATGTACATCCAAGTACAGATTTGAAGGATTTAAATGAGAAAACTCACATATGTAAATATTAAACAGTGATGTGTGCGGAGGAGTGAGACGCTGAAATGATCAAAGGGTATGGAAATATCAAGGCTCGTAACATTTAACACACATTTCCAAACGTCTTAAATCAGAGGACGTTTAGGGTGAAACAACAGCATCTCAGAGCGAGCTGGTTTTTTTAGAGATTGGAACAAACGACACGCTATCTGTCCGCGACCTGTTTTGAGACAATCCCTCCTTTGTCCCTCGTGAGACGAAGCCATCCTCACCCTGGGGGTCCGGAACAGAGTTTGTAGGTGAGTGCTTGCTCCTAAGTTAGCCTAGCGCTGAACAACATCGTAATGCTTTCCGTCCAGATCAAACTCGCCCCATGCAGATGCCGACAGCCCCTCGGTATCCATGTTGACAAATGGCATTTCTATTAGATTGAGTCACACTCCTGTGGTTTGCCCCCCCCCCCCCCTGCTTTGTAGCAGTGTTTGCACTTTGTCCTAATAGAGCAAAAAGAGCACCCCTTGTCTGAGCAATTTAAAAAAGCAATTTGTTCTCTTTCTCCCTCTGTTTGCTTTTACTGTGTTCTGGCCGACTGCACTGGGAGCAAGCTAACCTTACATAAATTACTCTGAGTGCCTATGAAAATGTCAACAAGATGTGGCAACCCCCCCCCCTGCCCTCCCATGATGGTGTGTGTGTGTGGCGTCAATATTTGTCCGTGCGACCAAGTAGATGCAACAAACCCACAAAAGGCATGTACGTGTGACTAAGTGTTTCTGATATCGGTGTGAATATGTGTGAGTGTGTGGTGCACGTGTCAGGCGTCAGGTCGGGGGACAGGCGGATTGTCCGCCGGCTGCTGACGACGAGGGATGGATGAATGTGGACATCTCTTTCACGCTCCTTTCCCAGCGACTGGGCTGATTCATCCGTCTGAGCCGCCTCTGTCATTTCGCTTGTCTGATGTTGACTCCAACCACTCCCGCTGATGGATCATTCCCAGACCCCCTTCTGTCTATGACTATGTCTGAGAGTGTGGGAGTGTTGCGTGGTCATCTCCACAAAAGCATTACTCTCGCTGTGTGTGTGTGTGGGTGTAAGAGCGCCTCGGCAGGGCATAGATGTGCATTTGTCAACATGAGTGGATGTGCGACTACTTCTACAATTGTATTCTTCATTGAGACAAGCGGTGATTTTCGAAAACAAGTCCACAAAAACAAGTACAGAAATGTGGACTCATGCTGCTCCAGCCTCCGACAAAAGGTTCCTCTCGGCAGGTGGGTGTCTTTCAGCCCCTGTCTGCTAGTCTTTCCACAAACTGCTTCTCAGACGCCTCTTATCTTTTGCTATCATATAAACGTGAACGCTGACACACACACATATACACAATTACTTTGCCTCAATATCATCATCTCATACTTGATATAGTCAGAGAGTTCACTGACGGAGAGGTCAGTCTCTTTTATTCCCCATTTACCCAAATGTGTTTATCCACTGTTGTGTACAATTCATTTGTGTTGTAGTGCTTTTCAGTAACGTTCTCTTCTCTCATGGTCCATAATTGACTCCTACAGATATCAGGATCTCCAGTGTACATTGCCCCAGAAATGATCCTCCAAGATGGTTATGGGAAGCCTATAGACTGGTGGGCTCTAGGCATCATTCTGTACGAGTTCCTGCTTGGCGATGTCCCTTTTGTTGGAGTAGACTTGGATAAAATGTTTTTGCAAGTGCCAACATGTTAAATTTAATCTATTTTCTTATTCATCCGCTGTACACGTTTAATTCTAGCAGTTCTCACTTGTCCATGAAACTCTTGACACAAAGCTTTCAGTTATTGTGTTGATTAGATTAGCGATATTACAGTTTGAATTGTTGTTTTAAGGAAATCTACTTCAGAGATCATTTAGTTAATTGAGCACATGACTTATATTTGTATCATCTATAGAAAACCTCACTTAGCCGGAGGAACAACATTTTCTGACAAATGATGCCAAGAACCTCATAAAATCTCTCCTGAAGAAGGACCCTGTGGAGCGCCTTGGTACAAGTAAGTGTCAGCTTTCACAACTGATGGACATGTGGATGAATACAGCAAAGTTTATTAAAATATTTTTTTTTTTTGAATGAAGTATCGAGCTTTATTGTCTTTATTTTCAGTCATCACATGCCTTGAACAACCTCAAGCTAAATGTAAAAGCTGTTGGCTAAATAAGAGCAATTGAGAATTTGTGTCATTTATAACCCGATTAGTGGATTAATCGTTTCAATAATCGATGACTAATCGACTATCAGAATAGTCGTTAGTTGGGTTTGGGGGGGGGGGGGGGGGGGGTGCTGAGGTTTGCTTCTTTATAATGACTGTGAATTGAAAACATAGCAGCAGAGAAGAAGAGTGACACCACAAGATCTCTTCCTAGACAAGAGTTGTAATTACAGTCTTATCTTCTAATTAGTGAAATGGGGTAACCATTGCCCCCCCGAACACACACAAACACACACACACACACAATCTACATAATCACCAAGGGGTCAGAGAGGCTGCGTGTTAGTCCCTCTGTCTGTAGCTCATAGTGAGAGCGACTCCGGGTGTGTGTGAATGGTTTAACCCGCGTGACCACAGACGGGGCAGCTCGGTGAGTGACAGTATGATGACCCGCACAAGTGCTCCTCAAATACTATCCACTACTATTGTAATTGGACTGGCGGGGATAGGGGCCACTGATGACCGTCCCGGAGGGAGGCGAGGATACATAACCCCAGCGCACCCTCCTTCACCCTCCAGGGCAAACACTCCAATGCTTGGATGAAATAGACTTTACACTTTGTAATAATTTAAAAGAGAGAACGGAGAGGAGTTATCACAAGAGCTTATCGTGCTAACAAGCCCAAGTTGCATTATAATAAGTACACAATGTACTAACATAGAAACATAAGGCACTTACTCGCGAGAGTAATTAATACCTGACAGCTGGCCTTTGCCCAAGAGTATTACTACTGTACATTTTCAAATAGGTGTCAGGACTATATTCACCTCAGCAGCAGGCAAACAAGCCTTTATATTAAAGTATACATTCATAAATAAGAAAGCAACTTGAATTTCACCCCCGTCAACATCCTCCAACTAAGACGTACTGAAATGTAAAGTGCAACTTACACCATCAGTATAGGGGGAGGGAGTTTTTCCTGCACAATACACAATCCATCACGAGCGGCGGCGTTCAGACGCGACAACCTTGGCCGCATTGCTCCACACACAGATTAAGGTCAGTGCAGCTGTGGCTCCGGCGGTTAGGACGGAGAGCGAGCAGGAGGCGGTGGAAGTGAGACCGAGTGAATCATCTGTGACACATCAGCGTCTCCCAGAGCGCCCTGTCACAGGGTCGGTAATTAATGGGAAGCAGTGCACAGTCCACTGGGTGCGAGAAGAAAAGTTGTGAATGGATGTGAAAAAAAGGATTTTGTTCACAGACTAGCAGTGTTTGGAACACATTTTATTTGTGAACGACGCCTTGAGGTCATTACTCTGATGAATGGGACTGAACTCGTGATGTTCTAAGTTCTGAAAGTGAAAACCAGGCAAGAACTGTAAAAGGGTGAATGTGTTTCTTTTGTTTGTTTTCTCCATTCACCATACATTTCCTTTTCTTTTAAAACCTGTGGCCGTAATTACTGAATGCACCCAAGGTTAAACCAACTCTTTCAGGTGAATTTAAATAAGCTGCACGAATTCAAAAGTTGAATTGTTTAAAGGCCTGTTTCTATGTGTTCTTTGTTGTGACTTGATGGTTATCCATAGAGAAATTTAAACTGAAAGTCACCGAACAACACTTTCAATGGTGACAAATTAATCGAATTAGAAGAATACAAAAAAAAATGCAGGTACAAGTCTGGATTTCTATTCACGTGGTTCTTGTTTGGTTTTGAAAATCTTTGCGCCGTAATAAAACAGCTGTGAGTCACAATCTTCTGCCCAAATCGACTCCGATATTCAAATCCTTCCTCATTCCTTGGCCCTTTGTATCTAAACTCTTCAGACTCCACCAACAAGCGAGCTGGAGGCCATATTGGAAACTTCCTGAAGCATCGCACCAAGTGTTCCTTTCATTTCTCAAGCGCATAATTTACACCGACAACCGGCAAACAAGCATCCGACCGGTGATACGACCCTGGTTTGTGATCGAGTATCCATTTCCAAAGGAGGGAAGCTGCACGGCCTCACTCGGAGCAGGAGAGCTGTCAGATCAGATAACTGGCTGCTGCCGTTTCTCTCAGAGACATTTTGAAATGTGTAGACCTGATTAGAGAGTGTGAGGCAGTTTTCTCTTCCTCCCAAAATCCTCACACCCACACACCCACACACACAGATCCACCGAGGACCAGCAGGGACTTACAGGTTGACTGAGCGAGTGCATTAATAAGCTTGAGCTCAGAGTTTAAGTGTGTGTGTGTGTATATTGTATGTATGGAAGGCAGAGTCTACTGGGAAAAGCAGGCGTCTGTCTGTCTCCTGGGTACCGATATGTGCCGGCATCTCCCCTCACTTATAATCGCGGCTCAGGTAATTGGATCGCAACCCCCCCCCCCCCCCCCCGCCCATCCTCCGGCGACACAGAGGAGCGCGTGTTTACATCGCCACATG